>NC_134409.1:40408809-40546309 GCF_038048845.1 Mixophyes fleayi
TAGTATCCCCTTATTTGCCATCGCACACACTGTGTCCCCCTCTTTGCCATCTCACACACTGTGTCCCCCTCTTTGCCATCTCACACACTGTGTCCCCCTCTTTGCCATCTCGAACACTGTGTCCCCCTCTTTGCCAGCTCACCTTGTCCCCCTCCCCTCCTTAAGCGTATCTGTGTCCCCCTCCCCTCCTTCAGCGTCTGTGTCCCCCTCCCCTCCTTCAGCATCTCTCTGTGTCCCCCTCCCCTCCTTCAGCGTCTCTCTGTGTCCCCCTCCTCTCCTTCAGCGTCTCTCTGTGTCCCCCTTCCCTCCTTCAGTGTCTCTGTGTCCCTCTCCCCTCCTTCAGCGTCTGTGTCCCCCTCCCCTCCTTCAGCGTCTCTCTGTGTCCCCCTCATCTCCTTCAGCGTCTCTTTGTGTCCCCCTCATCTCCTTCAGCGTCTCTCTGTGTCCCCCTCATCTCCTTCAGCATCTCTCTGTGTCCCCCTCATCTCCTTCAGCGTTTCTGTGTCCCCCTCATCTCCTACAGCGTCTCTCTGTGTCACCCTACTCTCCTTCAGCGTCTCTCTCTCTCTCTCTGTGCCCCCTTCACTCTCCGTTCCTTTACTTACCTTCTTCCTCATTTTCTGCTGTCTTCTCTCTGCTGCTGCTCCTGCTCCTCACTGACACTGTCGGACTTGACGACGTCACGCCCGGCAGTCAGTGAGAACAGTGAGAAGGATCCGGCGCTGGATGGGTAAGTTCTTCTTTTTTTTTTTTTACTTTTTTTTTCCCGAGGTCGATCGCAGCACCCCTGTGACAGCGCCGCAGCACCCCAAGGAGCTGCGGCGCACACTTTGGGAATCGGCATAATATATTATTATATCCTATAACTGCAATTGCTAGTCACCTTACTGTTCTTATACATTCTACTGCTGAACATATTTGTGGGCATTACTATTACTTATTAATTGGATAATGATGAACATTATGACTGTGTATATTACTGGTAACTACTACTGCTGGATAAATTACTTAGCTTATAAATGCTTATAGTGGCCATACACAGTTTTGATTTTGACTGAGTACTACAAATGCTGTCCTCTGCAAAGCTTAAAAATGCTATTGCTGGGCATATTCCTGGGCACTAGTCACTTTAAGAAATTGCAAGGCTGTGGGAGACGCAATGTTATACTTTGCTTAAGTCAAAGTTCACGCTTGTGTTCACCTTTTGGGCAAAAGATTCCCTAATTGGTGGACCAGAAGGGGGACAAGGGGAATATCACATTTGCCAATATTTCTGAATTCCAAAATCAGGCCACAGATTTAAAACAGCAAAACAGCACTCTTGTCTGCCCAAGCTATAGCCTGTGTGCTGCCAGCATTAAAGCACATACCTCCTTGCAAGGGTCCCTGGTGAAAATCAGGGGGTGGATTAGACTCCACGCATATGATCTGCTAGTGGAAATTTTTATGTAGTACACCTTTCCTTAGCACTCTGAAAGGAGTGGTGAAGCATTGTCTCTCTCCGCTTCAGTGCCTCCTCCCAAGTATTTACAGAGTATGTGTCAGGATTCACTAGGATGAGTGGGATCCTTCTGTCCTGCCTGGGATTGATGGTACTTCACCCAGAGGAGCAGATGTTCCCGCAAGGGAATTTGGGCTTGGCAGCTTCCACCCTGCAGGTCGCGGCGACTCTAGGGAAGTTCACAGTGAGCAGTGATAGAGAACCTAGTACAGAGAAGAATGTAGGCACTAGATAGCCACAAATGAGTAGGATTACTGAGTGATGCTCAGTGATAGTCCACAGAAAGATAGTAGGTGATTTGCAGCAGCACATTTGGAGAGATGATAGCGATGATCTGCAGTAGTTACCACTAACGAGTGGAGCAGATAATAGGTGATTTGCAGCAATACACTTGGAGAGATGGTAGCGATGATCTGCAGTAGTTACCACTAACGAGTGGAGCAGGTAATAGGTGATTTGCAGCAATACACTTGGAGAGATGGTAGCGATGATCAGCAGTAGTTACCACTAACGAGTGGAGCAGGTAATAGGTGATTTGCAGCAATACACTTGGAGAGATGGTAGCGATGATCTGCAGTAGTTACCACTAACGAGTGGAGCAGGTAATAGGTGAGTTGCAGCAGCACACTTGGAGAGATGTAGCGATGATCTGCAAGACTTACCACTAACGAGTGGAGCAGGTAATAGGTGAGTTGCAGCAGCACACTTGGAGAGATGGTAGCGATGATCTGCAGTAGTTACCACTAACGAGTGGAGCAGGTAATAGGTGATTTGCAGCAATACACTTGGAGAGATGGTAGCGATGATCTGCAGTAGTTACCACTAACGAGTGGAGCAGGTAATAGGTGAGTTGCAGCAGCACACTTGGAGAGATGTAGCGATGATCTGCAGTACTTACCACTAACGAGTGGAGCAGGTAATAGGTGAGTTGCAGCAGCACACTTGGAGAGATGGTAGCGATGATCTGCAGGAGTTACCACTAACGAGTGGAGCAGGTAATAGGTGAGTTGCAGCAGCACACTTAGAGAGATGATAGCGATGAACTGCAGGAGTTATCACTAACGAGGGGAGCAGGTAATAGATAATTGCAGCAGCACGCTTGGAGAGATCACAACGATGAACTGCAGGAGTTGCCACTAACGAGTGGAGCAGGTATTAGGTATTAGATAATTGCACAGCAGCAGAGTCCATGAGCTGATTCCAGGACAGGAGTCTGACAAGAACAACCAGCACTGAGAGGTTCTGGGAGGAGCCTTATAAATGAGAGGTAACCAATGGATGAGCGGGACAGGTGAACACAGGTGAGATGATTACCTGCCCATGTGCAGAGCTGATTGCTGGCCTGACAGCCAGGGAAGAAGCAGGGAATGAGGAATGAATGATATTTGTTACCTGGTGGCAGCCGTAGGTGAGCGGCGTGTGACAGTATGGTGGGATGCGAACTGTATCCACCAGGGGTTGACTCGGAAAGCCCCTTGTACCCGACCACACTAACCCTCTGTGGTTATGGACAATCAAATGGGTGTTTATTTTAGGTGAAGTAAATGGGTAGGGCAGATTTAATGAAGGGCTAATTCTATATTGGAGCAAAGTGAACAAAACATACAACAATAATAACTTATAGCAAAAATCACAGTCCTAACCAAATTAAATAGTTTATATTATTAACTAATTAACATTGGTGCACTTGTAGAAACTTTGGATACCTGTGCTACTTAACTTGGGTATCTTTAGGTGTTCACTAATAGCTGGAGACTCCCTCACAGTACAGAGGCTCACTTTCCTTGAAAGTATATGAAGTGTATGAAGTATATGCTTCTTTATAGCCAATGTTTCATTCTAGCTGTACTGCAATGAAAGGACAATTTGTTTACCAATACCAGATTATATAAAATGTACTGCCACTTATGCCAACCAAGTGGTGATACAGAGCTCTTCCTTCCAAACCGTATTGTTATTGTATAATGTTTTCTAAACGGTACTGTAGGGCAAGATTCATATATGTTTAAATTATATGTATGCTTTGCAGATAGTGTGTAATAATTTGACATGGGAATGCTAAGAAATTTGTTTGCCCTTTCATGATTCCCATTCTACTATAAATTTTATACTTGGTATCTGCCAATCACAATGTTACAGCACTGGGGTCATGAGTTCGATTCCCGACCATGACGTTATCTGTGTGATGTTCTCCCCGTGTTTGTGTGAGTTTCCTCTGGGTGTTCCGGTTTCCTCCCACATTCCAAAAACATACTGGTAAGTTAATTGGCTGCTATTAAATTGACCCTAGTCTGTGTGTCTTTCTGTGTGTGTGTGTTAGGGAATTTAGACTGTAAGCTCTAATGGGGCAGGGACTGATGTGAGCGAGTTCTCTGTACAGCGCCGCAGAATCACTGGTGCTATATAAATAAATGGTGATGATGATGAAATCTCCTTCAGGCTGATAGGTAGTAGATTCTCTGGATTTGTCTACAGACTATTATTTGCAGCACTAGACCCAGCAGCTTTTGTGGTAGCTCTGTTGGCTCTGTATCTCCTTGTATACTCTGTCTTTCCAGAATACTCCCCTCTCCGATCTCTCTCCTTCCTATGACTCTGCCATACCTGTTCTCTTCTTCCAGGACCTCTCACTGTGCTTTATCTTATCCTTTCCTGTCTCTTTCCTCTCTGCCCTGTGAACTATTCTATTTGAAACATAGGATCAAATTTTAAACTCAAATTTTCTACAATGTTTTATTGGTGCTTGCTAATATTTGAGATACTGTAGTATGCTATTTTCACAAATTTTCTAGAGCATAGACCTATATGTATTGTCCCAAGAGCAGAAAGTAGGTGTATTTCTTGAAGTATGCTAGGAGGCCCAACTAGACATATCAGCACACATCAAAGGGGGCTTGCAGTGCTCATCGGATGCGATTTGTAAATGAGATTTAATTTAAAAAGTTTACTGAAAACTACAGCAGTAATGATTAAAACAAACAAAAATGTCTATAGCTATAAAGTCATTAAGATTCACTTAATGGCGTTACTTAAATTATAAAATGACTACTGTTTCAGATATATGTTAAATTACTGCCATTATCATTGTTTGTTTGTAATGCACCACAGATACTGCAGCGCCAGACAGACGGTATTATAATGCTTTAAAAGAAAAAAAAAAAACATGGACATAAAACAAAGCAAGTATAAAATATCACACTAAAGTCATACCAAGTTCAACTTAAACATGAAACAGAATATGATACAGGTATAAATGAGGTTGACAAATGACATACGGACATGTGGCTGGAGGAAAAGAGGGCCCTGCTCGTGGGCGCTATTTATTTATTTTCAGGAGAAAAAAACATTCCTGTGACATGAGTAAAACTGGTAACTACATAAGGCAAAAGAATCAGATGTCGGCTGGGCAAATTGACAGAACTAATTAATCTTGGATGCAGCATGCTACAGAGTGTGTCCTCTCCTGCACCTGCTCGGGTCCAATGTAATTACATGATGCCACTATTAATACTAGAGACCCTGAGTGAGGATAGGGTTATCTTCTCTTTTTTAGTAATTGATTGCTAGCTGATTAGTGGACAACATTTTTCTTGTAACATAATTGCCTTTGTGTTACAGCGGCCTCTATGACCTGGAGCCAAGTCCTGGTTTTCAGGGGCCCTGAAGATTGTACAGCAGATTTTTTGAAGTAATGAGGTAGAACTCAATCACTGCACGATCACACAGCTGAAGTGGAATGTATTTAAATCATTTTCTGAGTACTTGCAATTATATTCGGTGGTTTGTTTTTGCTGCTGTCAAGCATCCTCCATATTTAAATGTTCCATTTGAAAGCAAAAACATTTCAATGAATGATCACATTAGTTGTACAAGGGGAATATCAGAGTGTGTAAATATAGGATAGGAAGTTGATTACATCATTTCGGTCTCATCATCATCACCATTCTTGCACCTGGAATGCTGCCAACCATGTTCCATTCAGCCAATCATGTAATTCCCTTCTACACCATTGAGAAGGATGTTTATTTTACTATAACAGTTGTCTCATGCTGTGAAAACGGAAGATTCAATTGTACAGAGGCTATTAAAACTCTTTAGCATATAATTTGTTAATAGACATAACATCTTCTAATATGGTGAAATATTTGTGCTAAACATGTTGAAAATGGGAATCGTTTTGGAACACAAGGGAATTTAGCATGCTAGGTGTTTGTTTTATTTTGCTTTATTTGTTTTCATTGGAGAACAAACTACTTTTGGTATTTATTTACCTCTTACTTGTTTCCTTGTTGTAATGAGCGGATGGATTCTCATCACAGATACCTATTGAAAAATCCTATCATGGTAGAATTTACAAGCAGAATACCATATGAAATCTGCTGTTGTTTTGTTATGTAAATACACCCCTTGTTTTTCTTTGGGATGCGAACTGAAGGAAAATAGTTATTGGTTATTAGTGTCTATTAATACTAATCCTATGTAAGATAATAATCTGTCTGGCATCTTTTTAGTAGTGCCCATGGCTATTCCTGTATCACCTATTGTCTGTTTAGAGTCCAGCGCATGTGTGGTCGCAGGAGTACACACAGTATTAAACTGATAGTGTCTTTAGAAGTCCGGGCCTGGCATTACTTAGACCCAGGTGATAGCTTCTGCTTCTGGATATGGTGCAATTGTTTTATTTGATTACTGCTGTTGACCTTCAAATTTGTTCCTGATCATCATTCCTTGCTGCCTGTCCTAAACCTGTGTGTGTATTTTGAACAAGATTCTTTGCTGATTTTGAACTGCTTCTGGCCGTCCGAGTTGACTCAGCCTTTCTGACTTCTCTGAAATTGTTGGTCACTATTTTCAACCACATCAGCGAATGACTTCAGCTACGGTGCAAGACCTGGAGACAGATGAGTACTAATGATAAAGGTAAAAACTTTGGGGTCTGGCATCAAGAAGATGCGGTGCAGCTAAATATGCATCGCTGCAAATCACAGTGTTGCATATTTATGCAACTCTAAGATGCACCATGCCGGCCGGGGCTTCTCTTGCTGCCCCGGCGAAAAGACTCCTGTCTTGCCAACTTTTTTCCTATTTACCAGCAGATTAGCGCTGCCAGTGACAGGAGAAAGTGCTGTGGGCATGTACACAGCACTATCACTGTATCAGATTCTGCAAAGCCAAAGAGGCTTCAGCAGAATCCCATAGGAAAATACAGGTAATGCCATCCTGAAATGGCGTTACCTGTCTGCGCAATGCAAAGCTTATCAAAGCTCGATGCATTGCAGAACATTGCAGTCCCCAAAGTAATCTATGGGGACTGTCTGTGATGCTGCATTGTATTTGCCTAAACGGAGGAAATTTCTGTGAAATCTCCTTCGTTAGGCATGTAATGCATAGCAAACGACATAAAATGTGTCAAATATGCTTGCTACATAGACCCCTATGAGCTTTAACATTGTCATTAGTTATGAATAGAGATCATTTACAACTTTTACCTCCTGTTTACCACAACTTTTAACTTCACTTTGAAAACAATGATTTAACAAGTTATCTTTTCATAACAAAAAATATAAAAAATATAATAATTTAATATTGACCAAAAACATACAATGCAAAAAAGAATGAATTTGATCTATTGGTACCATCCACAGAGATGCTGTACCAGTCCAACAGCAGCAGCAAGACTAGCATGTAACTTCTCAAATTTAGAAGGAAAGATGAAGGGAAAGTAACATAAGTAGCAGATTGAGCGGATGGACGAGGTCATGAAAGTAAGGTGCTGTGCACCATCCAACAGACCATTACATTATGCTAATAGTATATAATGAATGATGTGCACCTCACCACAACCCCAATCTTAATTAAACACATGCAGCCAGATTTAACATTTAAAATGCTACTGCACCTATAGATAATAATATTAGACTTTGGTGGTGGACTGTATTATATGACAGTCCACTACCAACAATATGTAAGAAATTTACCCTCCTGCTCCTGTGCTGTGACCGCGGGGTTACTTCCAGGTGCATGGTCTTCACTCCCCATGTGGTCATGTGACCACAAGTGAGGAATTTGAACTGCACCTTCCTATTTAAGATCCGCTCTGAAACTTGCTTAGTGTCAGAGCAACAGGTTTCCCCAGCGTCTGACTCCAGCATCCTTTCCTCTCTGTGCCCTATGTCCCTGAGTCTTCTCTTGCCTGCCAGCCTTCACTACAGTGTTACTGACCCAGCTTGCTTCTGACAATACCTTTGGACAATTCCTGTGTACTGTGTTTTCCAGATACATGTACCAGGTACCAGACCTCGGCTTTGTATTCTGACTATGCCTCCAGATAATCCCTGTGTACTGTACATACCAGATATGTGTACCAGACCTCGGCTTTGTATCCTGACAACGCCTCCACATAATCCCTGTGTACTGTGCATACCAGATATGTGTACCAGATCTTGACTTGCTTCTGTCTTCGACTCACTTTTCTTGTACTTTATACAGGTACAAGTTTCATTGTACGCTGGTCCTCTGCGACCGCTTCCTCCTTCTAGTCTTTCACATTAGTGGGCTGACCTGCGGACTCTCCGTCCTGCCTTGTGGCGGTTCTTGGTGAAGACCAGGGAGTTTGTTTGACTCCATGCCTTGCTAATTATGTGTCAACACTGACCGGAAGAACATCCTAGAGCATAACACAGAAATAAGAAATAAGCTTGAAGAAGGAGAGTATGTCAAAGAAATCAGATATCACAATGGCAATAGAACTGTAGTTGAACCAGATAATGAATTTGTCTTGGGGACAGAAGTTGAAAGCATAGCCTCAGATCCACTCGCATCACATGATGCAGTATCCTGATGAGCTGCATCCATTGGGGCATCTCCTAAACAATGGGGACAGATTTACCACCTTCATCCTTATGGCACTAACAATGACAGCCCTCAGTCCTCCTCCACCTAATGAAAGCAAAAGGAAGAGCATCATGTCAAGATGGAAATCAAAGCACAACATACATTAAATGCCTGTACAATCTGTACTTGTACAATCTCACCATCTGTAGCCAAAAAAGGTAACACAATCTTTGGCAGTGGCAGTGTCATTTTAGCTATCAACTTTTAATGTGAATCATTACTACCTATCACCTGCGTTTGTCTCTTCCAAATCCTAATTTGCCAGTACTTCCTTATAAAACAGCACTACGTCCATAACTGTAAGATGAGGTTGAAGAAGTCAAAGCCCTACCAATATTTTTCCCACTAAATCTGGTCCACTAGGAGTAGCCAGAGGTTCCTGGGCTGCTCCTATCAGCTAGCGACAACTGAACTGCTGGCCTTACTGCCACTAGTGCTCCCTATGTGATGTGAACAGTATCTTCGGTAGGTTGACACCTTACCCAATATCACTCTCATCCTCTAAGAAAATTTTGTTTTATATTAAAGTGTGACCTCCTTGATTCTTCTCTATTAAATAAACAAAAACATTATTTAACATCAAATATTTTTTTTTAATTATCCCTGACTGACACATTTTAAAAGAATTCAAAATCAACTGGTAGTTGTCAACTGGTGCTCAAGTGTGAGTCCTCTTGGACTGATGTGTATGTTTTTTTCTGTTCTTTTTTATTTTAGGTTTGGAAATGGCAATTATTACTTGGCTTAGGAGTTGGTGACATTAGCTATGTGGAGAGTAACAGTGAACTGCACATGCTCAGAAACAGACATTACACCAGTCAACGCAATTGCGTGCAATTCATGTCAAAATGCAAATTACACCTCTGACTGCCTATGACTTGAAGGGCAGAATGTGGAGGGAAGTGGCGGATGCATGTAGGCAATGTACAGAAAGGGCATTGAACGCATGCACATTCATCCGATTCAACTCTGGGTTTTTCTTAGGTATGTGTTTTTTTGCTGTATCACTTGCACTAGCTACAGGACAGGTATAATTGTTGTTTGATAGTGATGACTGGCACCTAAACATACCAGAACATGTGTTTACAAGTAAGTGAAACTTTAAGAATGCATGCATTATGTACAATACGCATTAATAACATCCTTATTTATATGTTCATGTTAAAAATGTTTTGTTGTTGAAAATTTTTATTTTACATATTTTTTTTCTATTTATAGTATTAATAGTTATAAATTAATTTTATAACAAAATTTCTTTTGCATGCATTCTCATGGGGCTTGATATGCACAAATGCATATGCGTGTCATGCAGTGTTGTCTGGATAGAAATGTTTCTTGAGATCTACTTGTACTTGAATATGGGCATAAGCGCACGCTAGTATCGTCTGATTTTTTTTTTAAATGCAAGTTGCGTTCACATTGTGTTTTAAGATTAATCAGGCCCATGGTCTCTACCAGGCTAATCACAAAAAAATAAGTTATGTAACTGAAACTTAGGCCTATGATTTAATAGTGGTGAACCTGTGGTGAAAATATCATCTAGCTCAAGTCTGCCCTAAGAAATGACAGCATTTATGGGGGCCCAGAGTAACCTATCTTGACATTTAGGTACCATTTCTAAATTTCAACAGAGTATATACAGTAGACCATACTTGCCAAATCTCCTGGAATGTCCGGGAGACTTCCAGATTCCGGGTAGGATCTGCCAACTTCCTAGTGAAATGGGCAGAATTAGATCCAAAATGCCCCCTGCTGTAAAATGATGCATTTGCGTCAATACGTCGCAGGGGTGGGGCCAAAATGATGTAATTTTCTCAGTCCCACCCCCTGCACACCCACCTCTCCCCGACAGCTCCTGGACGCCGTATTCAAGAAGTCGGCAAGTATGCAGTATACCAGTTGATCTTCATAAGGAATTCAATGTTATATTACTTATGCCTTAACATTTCTAGACTGTGGTTTAGTAGATGAATGAAGAAACCAAATTGGGTTGTTATTGTTCCTAAAACTATTTAAAATCACCTATTTGTTTTGTTTGCACCGCTCCACAGGGAATACTGTTCTGTAATCATGTTATATGGAATATGCTGATGTATTTTGTAAAACATTAGCTGAAATATTATTGCTTCAAAGACCCTATGATTGTCCTATTGAACCGTTTCCAGATACCATGTTCCCTAGAGCAAAGGTTTATGTATTTTCCAAACCTGAGAGCAAGGTGTGCAGGAAAATCTTAAGCATGCTTTTAATTTGCCATTCCAATTCTACTGGCGGATCATGGGATTTTTTTGTGTCGGTAATAATAGATGGAGGTCTGTACTCTTACCTTAGATTTACTACTGAGATGTGAATAAAATTAGAGTTAAGAATAAATATCCCTTACTCATTATAACTGATCTTTTTAATCCAATTTACACTAAAATCTTCACTAAGCTAGATATAGGAGGAGCAGTTACTTTGATATGGATCAGACAGTATTATAGGACAGATTCAATTCTAGAAAAAACGGGTGAGAGACACTACGCGGTTATTTTTTTTAGTGAATGCACCGCTTAGTTTTGCTCACGCCCCATAGAGGTGTGAGCAAAGGTAAGCGTTAATTTTTACTGTATAAACAGTAATAAAATGCGGACGTGATGTTCTCAGGAACATCGTGGCCAATTGAATCTGCCCCTATGAGCCCCTATGAACGGAAAATAGCCTTTAATATTTGGCCTCAAGTACTTCACATTTTTCTCAAGATTTTGACATTTTCTTTCATGGAGTAACTTTGTAATTGCGTCAATTGAGTGTTGCCCAAGCTCAGAGAAAAGTATTTTTGAAACGACTAAAGTTCCATCTTTTAGATGGTTGTTTCCAGATTTACACATGAATCTAGGAAAGGTGCAAGCTAAATTAGACTGGGTTCAGAGTTTAATATCCATTCAAAGTGTTTGGATTTCAATTACAATAAACAATTCACTAAGAATTTCTCTTCATTAGTTAAACACTGCTTTATTCTTCAGAAGCGTTCAATATACTCAAATAATTATTTATTTAAGCTCCAGTTTTGTGTAGAGATGAGCGCACTCGGATTTCTGAAATCCGAGCCCACCCGAACGTTGCCGATCCGAGTCGGATCCGAGACAGATCCGGGTATTGGCGCCAAATTCAAATCTGAAACTGAGGCTCTGACTCATAATCCCGTTGTCGGATCTCGCGATACTCGGATCCTATAAATTCCCCGCTAGTCGCCGCCATCTTCACTCGGGCATTGATCAGGGTAGAGGGAGGGTGTGTTAGGTGGTCCTCTGTCCTGGTAGATCTCGTGCTGTGCTGTTTAGTTCTGTGCTGTTTAGTTCTGTGCTGTGCTGTGCTGTGCTGTGTTCTGCAGTATCAGTCCAGTGGTGCTGTGTGCTGTGCTCTGTCCTGCTGAGTTCCGTAGTGCTGCTGGGTCCTGTGCTGTGTCCTGTTCAGTCCAGTGGTGCTGTGTCCTGTGCTCTGTGCGTCTAAGGGCATAGTTATTTCCCCAATATTCCACTGTGTTTAAAAAAATAAAAAAAAGCTATTTCAAAAAATACCAAAAACTAATTTAATTTTTTTTTAATTACCACAAAATTTGCACAACCAATCCTGCAGTATAAGCCCATTGGTACTGCAATATTACCAAGTTCACACATTCAGCAGTAAAAGTCCAGTGGTACTGCAATATTACAAAGTTCACACATTCTGCAGTATCAGTCCAGTGGTGCTGTGTCCTGTGCTCTGTCCTGCTGAGTTCCGTAGTGCTGCTGGGTCCTGTGCTGTGTCCTGTTCAGTCCAGTGGTGCTGTGTCCTGTGCTCTGTGCTTCTAAGGGCATAGTTATTTCTCCATTATTCCCAAGTTTTTAAAAAATAAAAAAAAAGTTATAAAAAATATTAAAATAAAAAATTAAAAAAAAAGTAATTATAACCAAATTTGCAAAACCAATCCAGCAGTATAAGTCCATTGGTACTGCAATATTTCCAAGTTCACACATTCTGCAGTATCTTGTGCTACATATAATGGAGACCAAAAATTTGGAGGATAAAGTAGGGAAAGATCAAGACCCAGTTCCTCCTAATGCTGAAGCTGCTGCCACTAGTCATGACATAGACGATGAAATGCCATCAACGTCGTCTTCCAAGCCCGATGCCCAATCTCTTAGTACCGGGCATGTAAAATCCAAAAAGCCCAAGTTAAGAAAAAGTAGCAAAAAGAGAAACTTAAAATCATCTGAGGAGAAACGTAAAGTTGCCAATATGCCATTTACGACACGGAGTGGCAAGGAACGGCTTAGGCCCTGGCCCGTGTTCATGACTAGTGGTTCAGTTTCACCCACGGATCTTATCCCTCCTCCTCCTCCCCCCCCCCTCCAAAAAATTGAAGAGAGTTATGCTGTCAGCAACAAAACAGCAAACAACTCTGCCTTCTAAAGAGAAATTATCACAAATCCTCAAGGCGAGTCCAAGGGTGTTGGTGGTTGTCAAGCCTGACCTTCCCATCACTGTACGGGAAGAGGTGGCTCGGGAGGAGGCTATTGATGATGTAGCTGGCGCTGTGGAGGAACTTGATGATGAGGATGGTGATGTGGTAATTGTAAATGAGGCACCAGGGGGGGAAACAGCTGATGTCCATGGGATGAAAAAGCCCATCGTCATGCCTGGTCAGAAGACCAAAAAATGCACCTCTTCGGTCTGGAGTTATTTTTATCCAAATCCAGACAACCAATGTATGGCCATATGTAGCTTATGTAAAGCTCAAATAAGCAGGGGTAAGGATCTTGCCCACCTAGGAACATCCTCCCTTATACGTCACCTGAATAACCTTCATAGTTCAGTGGTTAGTTCAGGAACTGGGGCTAGGATCCTCATCGGTACAGGGACACCTAAATCCCGTGGTCCAGTTGGATACACACCAGCAACACCCTCCTCGTCAACTTCCTCCACAATCTCCATCAGATTCAGTCCTGCAGCCCAAGTCAGCAGCCAGACTGAGTCCTCCTCAATACGGGATTCATCCGAGGAATCCTGCAGTGGTACGCCTACTACTGCCACTGCTGCTGTTGCTGCTGTTAGTCGGTCATCTTCCCAGAGGGGAAGTCGTAAGACCGCTAAGTCTTTCACAAAACAATTGATCGTCCAACAGTCGTTTGCCATGACCACCAAATACGATAGTAGTCACCCTATTGCAAAGCGTATAACTGCGGCTGTAACTGCAATGTTGGTGTTAGACGTGCGCCCGGTGTCCGCCATCAGTGGAGTGGGATTTAGAGGGTTGATGGAGGTATTGTGTCCCCGGTACCAAATCCCGTCGAGATTCCACTTCACTAGGCAGGCGATACCAAAAATGTACAGAGAAGTAGGATCAAGTGTCCTCAGTGCTCTAAAAAATGCGGTTGTACCCACTGTCCACTTAACCACGGACATGTGGACAAGTGGTTCTGGGCAAACGAAGGACTATATGACTGTGACAGCCCACTGGGTAGATGCATCCCCTTCCACAGCAACAGCAACAGCTGCATCAGTAGCAGCATCTACAAAATGGCTGCTCGTGCAAAGGCAGGCAACATTGTGTATTACAGGCTTTAATAAGAGGCACAACGCTGACAACAAATTAGAGAAACTGAGGGAAATTATCTCCCAGTGGCTTACCCCACTTAGACTCTCATGGGGATTTGTGGTGTCAGACAATGCCAGTAACATTGTGCGGGCATTAAATATGGGCAATTTCCAGCACGTCCCATGTTTTGCCCACACCATTAATTTGGTGGTGCAGCATTACCTCAAGAGTGATAGGGGTGTGCAGGAGATGCTTGCGGTGGCGCGCAAAATTGCTGGACACTTTCGGCATTCAGCCAGTGCCTACCGCAGACTAGAGGCACATCAAAAAAGCATGAACCTGCCCTGCCATCACCTCAAACAAGAGGTTGTGACACGCTGGAACTCCACCCTCTATATGCTGCAGAGGATGGAGCAGCAGCAAAAGGCCATTCAGGCCTACACAGCCACCTACGACATAGGCAAAGGAGTGGGGATGCGCCTCAGTCAAGCGCAGTGGAGACTGATTTCCGTGTTGTGCAAGGTTCTGCAGCCATTTGAACTTTCCACACGAGAAGTCAGTTCCGACACTGCCAGCTTGAGTCAGGTCATTCCCCTGATCAGGCTGTTGCAGAAGCAGCTGGAGAAAGTGAGGGAGGAGCTGGTAAGCCATTGCGATTACACCAAGCATGTAGCTCTTGTGGATGTAGCCCTTCGTACGCTTTGCCAGGATCCGAGGGTGGTCACTCTTTTAAAGTCAGAGGAATACATTCTGGCCACCGTGCTCGATCCTCGGTTTAAAGCGTATGTTGTATCTCTGTTTCCGGCGGACACAAGTCTACAGCGGTGCAAAGACCTGCTGGTCAGGAGATTGTCCTCTGAAGAGGACCGTGACATGCCAACAGCTCCACCCTCATTTTCTTCCACATCTATGGCTGCGAGGAAAAAGCTCAGTTTTCCCAAAAGAGGCGCTGGCGGGGATGCTGATAACATCTGGTCCGGACTGAAGGACCTGCCAACCATTGCAGACATGTCTACTCTCGCTGCATTGGATGCTGTCACAATAGAAAAAATTGTGGATGATTACTTTGCTGACACCATCCAAGTAGACATGTCAGACAGTCCATATTGTTACTGGCAGGAAAAAAAGGCAGTTTGGAAGCTCCTGTACAAACTGGCTCTATTTTACCTGAGTTGTCCCCCCTCCAGTGTGTACTCGGAAAGAGTTTTTAGTGCAGCGGGGAACCTGGTCAGTGAGCGGCGAAGGAGGTTGCTTCCTCACAACGTTGAAAAAATGATGTTTATAAAAATGAATTATCAATTCCTCAATGAAGTACAGCACTGCCCTCCAGATACTACAGAGGGACCTGTGGTTGTGGAGTCCAGCGGGGACGAATTGATAATGTGTGATGAGGAGGAAGTACACACTGTAGGGGGAGAGGAATCAGAGGTTGAGGATGAGGACGACATCTTGCCTCAGTAGAGCCTGTTTAGTCTGTACAGGGAGAGATGAATAGCTTTTTTGGTGTGGGGGCCCAAACAAACCAATCATTTCAGCCAAAGTTGTTTGGTAGGCCCTGTCGCTGAAATGATTGGTTTGTTAAAGTGTGTATGTCCTATTTCAACAACATAAGGGTGGGTGTGAGGGCCCAAGGACAATTCCATCTTGGAACTTTTTTTTTTGCATTATATGACCAATCAACAGTCGTTTGCCATGTTCAAAAAGTAAAACCAAATTTAAACAAATTCAAGAAATTAAACCAAAAGTAAAATGCCCTGTCATAATTTAAAACAAGAGGTATTGACGTGCTCTAAAACTACTGTATTGTTGTTTATATTTTATAAACACTACACTTGAAAGCTTGAGTCTTTCAATAAAAAAGTAACTGTCCATTGCACGAATATTTGCAACAGGGACAATTTTAGGGTTAAGAAAGTCAACAAATAACACTTCGACGCTGTCTGTCTTTATAAACACTACACTTGGAAGTTGGAGGAGGTATTGTGGCCCCGGCACCAAATTTACTACCGGGGCCACTCCACTGTGCAGTCCATATTTAGGTGTATCAGATATTAAACAACGGTGACAGTTGATCCCCAATTTTTTAATTATATTGTGGCCTCGGTACCAAATTGTGTACCGGGGCCACCACACTATGCAGTCCATACCCTTTTTTGGTGGAATTCTGACCCGTGGAGGGTTTTTTAATTATATTGTGGCCTCGGTACCAAATTGTGTACCGGGGCCACCACACTACGCAGTCCATACCCTTTTTTGGTGGAATTCTGACCCGTGGAGGGTTTTTTAATTAGATTGTGGCCTCGGTACCAAATTGTGTACCGGGGCCACCACACTAAGCAGTCCATACCCTTTTTTGGTGGAATTCTGACCCGTGAAGGGGTTTTTAATTATATTGTGGCCTCGGTACCAAATTGTGTACCGGGGCCACCACACTACGCAGTCAAGATAGATAGATGCGTATCATAGATAAAGTACATTCAGTGGTGTGGGGCAAATTGAAAAATATTCAAAATGCACTGACATTATCAAAAACAAGAGGTTGTCACACGCTGAAACTCCAACATGTATATGATAGAGACGATGGAGGAGCAGCCGTATGTACAGTGTAATGCAGACCTGTTGAAGGTTTTTTATATATTTTATTGTGGTGCCCAGTGCCCACTACTCTACGCAGTCCAGATACTATTTTTGGGTGTAATTCTGACCTGTTGAAGGTTTTCTATATATATTATATTGTGGTGGCCAGTGGCCAGTCCTCTATGCAGTCCAGATACTATTTTTGGGTGTAATTCTGACCTGTTGAAGGTTTTCTATATATATTTTATTGTGGTGCCCAGTGCCCACTACTCTACGCAGTCCAGATACTATTTTTGGGTGTAATTCAGACCTGTTGAAGGTTTTCTATATATATTATATTGTGGTGGCCAGTGGCCAGTCCTCTATGCAGTCCAGATACTATTTTTGGGTGTAATTCTGACCTGTTGAAGGTTTTCTATATATATTTTATTGTGGTGCCCAGTGCCCACTACTCTACGCAGTCCAGATACTATTTTTGGGTGTAATTCTGACCTGTTGAAGGTTTTCTATATATATTATATTGTGGTGGCCAGTGGCCAGTCCTCTATGCAGTCCAGATACTATTTTTGGGTGTAATTCTGACCTGTTGAAGGTTTTCTATATATATTTTATTGTGGTGCCCAGTGCCCACTACTCTACGCAGTCCAGATACTATTTTTGGGTGTAATTCTGACCTGTTGAAGGTTTTCTATATATATTATATTGTGGTGGCCAGTGGCCAGTCCTCTATGCAGTCCAGATACTATTTTTGGGTGTAATTCTGACCTGTTGAAGGTTTTCTATATATATTTTATTGTGGTGCCCAGTGCCCACTACTCTACGCAGTCCAGATACTATTTTTGGGTGTAATTCTGACCTGTTGAAGGTTTTCTATATATATTTTATTGTGGTGCCCAGTGCCCACTACTCTACGCAGTCCAGATACTATTTTTGGGTGTAATTCTGACCTGTTGAAGGTTTTCTATATATATTTTATCGTGGTGCCCAGTGCCCACTACTCTACGCAGTCCAGATACATTTATTGGTGCGAATCATACAAGTTCAGGGTTTTTAATTTATATTGTGGTGACCCACTCCTCTACGCAGTCCAGGTACATTATTGGTGCGAATCCTACAAGTTCAGGGTTTTTAATTTATATTGTGGTGACCCACTCCTCTACGCAGTCCAGGTACATTATTGGTGCGAATCCTACAAGTTCAGGGTTTTTAATTTATATTGTGGAGACCCACTCTTCTACGCAGTCCAGGTACATTATTCGGTGCGATTCATACAAGTTGATGGTTTTCTTATTATATATATTGTGGTGACCCACTCCTCTACGCAGTCCAGATACATTTATTGCTGCGAATCATACAAGTTCAGTGTTTTTAATATATATTGAGGTGACCCACTCCTCTACGCAGTCCAGGTACATTATTGGTGGGAATCATACAAGTTTAGGGTTTTTAATTTATATTGTGGTGACCCACACCTCTACGCAGTCCAGGTACATTATTGGTGCGAATCATACAAGTTGATGGTTTTCTTATTATATATATTGTGGTGACCCACTCCTCTACGCAGTCCAGATACATTTATTGCTGCAAATCATACAAGTTCAGGGTTTTTAATATATATTGTGGTGACCCACTCCTCTACGCAGTCCAGGTACATTATTGGTGCGAATCATACAAGTTCAGGGTTTTTAATTTATATTGTGGTGATCCACTCCTCTACGCAGTCCAGGTACATTATTGGTGCGAATCATACAAGTTGATGGTTTTCTTATTATATATATTGTGGTGACCCACTCCTCTACGCAGTCCAGATACATTTATTGCTGCGAATCATACAAGTTCAGGGTTTTTAATATATATTGTGGTGACCCACTCCTCTACGCAGTCCAGGTACATTATTGGTGCGAATCATACAAGTTCAGGGTTTTTAATTTATATTGTGGTGACCCACTCCTCTACGCAGTCCAGGTACATTATTGGTGCGAATCATACAAGTTCAGGGTTTTTAGTTTATATTGTGGTGACCCACTCCTCTACGCAGTCCAGGTACATTATTGGTGCGAATCATACAAGTTGATGGTTTTCTTATTATATATATTGTGGTGACCCACTCCTCTACGCAGTCCAGATACATTTATTGCTGCGAATCATACAAGTTCAGGGTTTTTAATATATATTGTGGTGACCCACTCCTCTACGCAGTCCAGGTACATTATTGGTGCGAATCATACAAGTTGATGGTTTTCTTATTATATATATTGTGGTGACCCACTCCTCTACGCAGTCCAGATACATTTATTGCTGCGAATCATACAAGTTCAGGGTTTTTAATATATATTGTGTTGACCCACTCCTCTACGCAGTCCAGGTACATTATTGGTGCGAATCATACAAGTTCAGGGTTTTTAATTTATATTGTGGTGACCCACTCCTCTACGCAGTCCAGGTACATTATTGGTGCGAATCATACAAGTTGATGGTTTTCTTATTATATATATTGTGGTGACCCACTCCTCTACGCAGTCCAGGTACATTTATTGCTGCGAATCATACAAGTTCAGGGTTTTTAATTTATATTGTGGTGACCCACTCCTCTACGCAGTCCAGGTACATTATTGGTGCGAATCATACAAGTTGATGGTTTTCTTATTATATATATTGTGGTGACCCACTCCTCTACGCAGTCCAGATACATTTATTGCTGCGAATCATACAAGTTCAGGGTTTTTAATATATATTGTGGTGACCCACTCCTCTACGCAGTCCAGGTACATTATTGGTGCGAATCATACAAGTTCAGGGTTTTTAATTTATATTGTGGTGACCCACTCCTCTACGCAGTCCAGGTACATTATTGGTGCGAATCATACAAGTTGATGGTTTTCTTATTATATATATTGTGGTGACCCACTCCTCTACGCAGTCCAGATACATTTATTGCTGCGAATCATACAAGTTCAGGGTTTTTAATATATATTGTGGTGACCCACTCCTCTACGCAGTCCAGGTACATTATTGGTGCGAATCATACAAGTTCAGGGTTTTTAATTTATATTGTGGTGACCCACTCCTCTACGCAGTCCAGGTACATTATTGGTGCGAATCATACAAGTTGATGGTTTTCTTATTATATATATTGTGGTGACCCACTCCTCTACGCAGTCCAGATACATTTATTGCTGCGAATCATACAAGTTCAGGGTTTTTAATATATATTGTGGTGACCCACTCCTCTACGCAGTCCAGGTACATTATTGGTGCGAATCATACAAGTTCAGGGTTTTTAATTTATATTGTGGTGACCCACTCCTCTACGCAGTTCAGGTACATTATTGGTGCGAATCATACAAGTTGATGGTTTTCTTATTATATATATTGTGGTGACCCACTCCTCTACGCAGTCCAGATACATTTATTGCTGCGAATCATACAAGTTCAGGGTTTTTAATATATATTGTGTTGACCCACTCCTCTACGCAGTCCAGGTACATTATTGGTGCGAATCATACAAGTTCAGGATTTTTAATTTATATTGTGGTGACCCACTCCTCTACGCAGTCCAGGTACATTATTGGTGCGAATCATATAAGTTGATGGTTTTCTTATTATATATATTGTGGTGACCCACTCCTCTACGCAGTCCAGGTACATTTATTGCTGCGAATCATACAAGTTCAGGGTTTTTAATATATATTGTGTTTACCCACTCCTCTACGCAGTCCAGGTACATTATTGGTGCGAATCATACAAGATCAGGATTTTTAATTTATATTGTGGTGACCCACTCCTCTACGCAGTCCAGGTACATTATTGGTGCGAATCATACAAGTTGATGGTTTTCTTATTATATATATTGTGGTGACCCACTCCTCTACGCAGTCCAGATACATTTATTGCTGCGAATCATACAAGTTCAGGGTTTTTAATATATATTGTGGTGACCCACTCCTCTACGCAGTCCAGGTACATTATTGGTGCGAATCATACAAGTTCAGGGTTTTTAATATATATTGTGGTGACCCACTCCTCTACGCAGTCCAAGTACATTTATTGGTGCGAATCATACAAGTTCAGGGTTTTTAATATATATTGTGGTGACCCACTCCTCTACGCAGTCCAGGTACATTTATTGGTGCGCATCATTCAAGTTGATGGTTTTCTTATTATATATATTGTGGTGACCCACTCCTCTACGCAGTCCAGGTACATTTATTGGTGCGCATCATTCAAGTTGATGGTTTTCTTATTATATATATTGTGGTGACCCACTCCTCTACGCAGTCCAGGTACATTTATTGCTGCGAATCATTCAAGTTGATGGTTTTCTTATTATATATATTGTGGTGACCCACTCCTCTACGCAGTCCAGGTACATTTATTGCTGCGAATCATACAAGTTGGTGGTTTTCTTATTATATATATTGTGGTGACCCACTCTTCTACGCAGTCCAGAAAGATACCTCGTTGCAACGTTTTGGACTAATAACTATATTTTGAGGTGTTCAGAATACACTGTAAATTAGTGGAAATGCTTGTTATTGAATGTTATTGAGGTTAATAATAGGGTAGGAGTGAAAATAAGCCCAAAAACTTGATTTTTAAACTTTTTATGTTTTTTTCAAAAAAAATCCGAATCCAAAACCTTAAATCCGAACCGAGACCTTTCGTCAAGTGTTTTGCGAGACAAATCCGAACCCCAAAAATAATGAAAATCCGAATCCAAAACCTTAAATCCGAACCGAGACCTTTCGTCAAGTGTTTTGCGAGACAAATCAGAACCCCAAAAATAATGAAAATCCGAATCCAAAACACAAAACACGAGACCTCAAAAGTCGCCGGTGCACATCCCTAGTTTTGTGTTACCCTAATCTTCTCCAACCTTTTGTTTACTGCCTCTGAAGTTGATGTTAAACCCCCAAAAAATGTATACATTTATTTCTAAATTAAATGTTCCTCTGCCAAAACATATACGTCACTCCTACAATTACAGTGGGCATATAAAGCATGACATAATTGGTTAGAAGGTGCTCTACAACCATGATATATACTGATCATATATTGAATATATATCAAACCAGCTGAAAGAATGAATTCCAGACAAACTAGATTTCTTTGTTGTTCTGTTTTTTAACTGTAACATCACCTCTAGAACAGGAACACAAATTATCATTGGTGTCTCATAATTTTTTTTGCATGAATACACAAATTGATCTGAAATCCTTCTAATTTTGCCTGCTGGCAGGGCCATCTAAACAACATTATGGGCCCCCGGGCAAAGCAGTGCACCAGGGCCCCTAGATATAGATATAGATATAGATATATAGAGATAGAGATAGATAGATAGATGTACTTGCTCGGTGACCCTTGTAGGTTTTTTTTGCAGGTTTTTTTACTTTTGCAGGATTATTTATTCTCATTAAGAGCCGTGCCTATGGGGCCCCCTTGCCCGTGGGGCCCCCGGGCAGCTGCTCATCGTGCCCAATGGAAAAGATGGCCCTGCCTGCTGGTCAAACAAATTTCTTCTCTGAGTCCAGATCTCTCCTATCAAGGTCACAGCTCAGAAAAGACTTTATCTGACAAAAATCCTAAATTACTGTATATTTCAGGAAATCTACATGTATACATCCATAAAGAAATACATAGCACAAAACTGCCCATACACCTAACTTTCCAGAACAATGTACTTTTACTGTCTAGAATAGTTTGGTGGCCTACTATAGAAGAGATATTAAGACCTAAGTAATGCTTGGGAGGTCTACGCTAGAAGAAAATCTTCTCCTTCTGCTCCATTTAGCGTGCTTCAACTTTTGCCCATCCCTACAAATCAATGGACTCATATATCATCATCATCATCAACATTTATTTATTCAGCACCAGCAAATTTCATAGCACTTTACTATTTGGAATGCACACAGTAATAACACAATACTGAGCAATACAAACAGACAGAAAGGTAAGAATTTCATTGTTAATTGACCTTCATCTGATTCACTTTCAAGTAAAATGTCTTTACCCCTTTAGCTCACTTACCGCCTGCCAAAAATTTAGTCATCATATTTGAAGGTCAAGTATTCAAGTATCATCGGCCTCCCACCAACATAATGTTTGACAGAGAATCCCTATTTATTTCTGAATTCTAGAGAGCATTCTGCAAAATATTGGGAATTCAGTTGTCTCTTTCTTCATATTACCATTCTAAAAACAATGGCCAGGCTGAAAGGACTAATCAATCCTTGGAACAATTTCTGTGATGTTACATATGTGATAATCAATCTGATTGGGCCTCTTAATTCCCACAGAGCCCCAGGATGGGGCTGATTCAGCAGAAGAGTAGTTAATTCTGGCACATTGTTCTGTAGTATGAATACTATTTTACTTACACACCATCAGTCAAGAGGATTACTTTTGATTGCAAGGGACAAGGCCTGGAAAGGTGATCAGGTCCATTTTGGGGGCATTAGTACATGAGTGATTACGAACACATAAGTTCTAAAAAGTGAACAGTGGGAGTTTGAGGAAGCTGATTACAATATATGTCAGTTCTAGACATATTTCTAATCATTGAAATAAAACACTCCTTTTTTTTTTTTAAAGAAAAATACACCATATTAATAAGAAGGACTTAATTTCACTTTATCATTTCAGTGAATTTTCATTATAGCGTAGGAATATGTTTTACAACACAGATCATTTTTAATTTTTAGCATATGTGCCTTTTAGACTGTTAGTGGAATCTGATATATTGGTTCTTCTGCTGAGATAGTAAAACAGACCCATAGGAACTGAGGCTTGTGCATCTTAAAAGAGGTGCAGGTTGGCACCTATAGCATATGTGCACGGTTAATATCAGACACATGTCACAGACACTTAGGTTCTCCTTCTGCCCATGTTTTTATCCATTTGTTTTATGTACAATAACATATTTTCTGTTAGACATCAATAAAACATCAATAAAAAATCTCCTCTACTATAGCAGAAACAACTCCCTTTCTTGTGAAGCTCACAAAAGCATAATATAAGCCCAAGTGGTAAGGAAAGCACCAATCAGCTTCACTGGTGCAATCGCAAGCATCCAATTACAAGCAGTTCACCTGCCCAGGGGCGGGCTGGCCCGGGGGGCAGGGGGGCAACGGCCCCCCGGGCCGCTGGGTCAGACGGCTATTAGGGCCGGGGGGTAGGCCGGCCGGCCGCCCCCGGCTGCAAAAAACATAGTTTTACCCCCGCGGCCGCATCTGATGACATCAGATGCGGCCGTGTCAGCGCACAGGCGGCCGCATCACATGACAGGGGATGCGGCTGCGTCATCAATGACGCGGCCGCATCCCCTGTCATATGATGCGGCCGCCTGTGTGCCCCCCGGCCATCCCTCTCCCAGCCCGCGCCTGCACCTGCCCCTGACCACACACAAATGATATACCTTTCTCAGGCATATATATGTATTTTTCCTTGTCTGCATTAATTCACAATTGCACGGACATGTCATTGTTGTACTCGACCTATGTTATAATGCTAGTCCACCTCTCTAGGTGCAAGAAGGCACAAGATATGCTACACAAACTGCCGTACTTCCACTTTTTTTCAGCCCCATGGACAACAAAAGTTAAGAGTAGAGTACTTGCTTAAATTATGTTCTGTGAGACAATCTTGTAGTCCGAGTATTTTCATACAGATCATAGAAATCGGATAGACGGATAGACTACTTTATATATTTCTATCTATCTATCTATATACATATTCCAAATGAGGCGGCACTCTAGGATTGTGTCATGTGATGATGTCCCTGAGGAAACTAATGTACTGAAACGTTGGAGTGGATTAAATACATCCTTTTGATACAATTACAGTTTGTCTTAAATCCTTCAGTGCCACCTCACCTGGAATATATTTATTGTACTATCCACACAAGTGAAGTACCGAGGAAGGAAACAGGGTAATGTACACATGTTATTTAGGAGTGCCAAGCACTATATGAGTTTTGAATAATGAGTGAAGATTTTAGATAAATCTCCACCACAAAGTGTTTCCGGAACGTCCACTTTGCGGCTAATTGAATTCTCTCCTAAGAGTCAGAACGGTTCGAGGCAGAAGTATAGGATCCCCAGGCTTTTCTAGCTCTACACTACTCTACCCAGAGGCACGAATTCTAACTGGACAGGTTGTCCTCACGAGGAACCCCCGCAAGGAGGTATGGGCTTTGCAGCCACTGACCCACATGTGGCGGTCCTCTGGGAGAGTGTTAGACGAGACCCGTATGAAGAATATAGGATTGGCGGGAGCTCTGCAGGGAGATGCCGTAAAACTGCGAGCTGGAGTTGAGAAGAGAATAGTTGTGGATGAGCAGCACTGAACAGGAACTGAAGAATCACTGGAACAGTGAACTAAGCACAAACAAGTGATGTCTGAGGATGAGTAGCACTGAACAGCAACTGAGCAATCACTGGAACAGCGAGCTGAACTCAAGAAAGTGATGTCTGAGGATGAGTAGCACTGAACAGCAACTGAGCAATCACTGGAACAGCCAAGGAAGTGATGTCTGAGGATGAGGAGCACTGAACAGCAACTGTGGAATAACTGAAACAGCGAGCTGAACTCAAGAAAGTGATGTCTGAGGATGAGTAGCACTGAACAGCAACTGAGGAATCACTGGAACAGCCAAGGAAGTGATGTCTGAGGATGAGGAGCACTGAACTGCAACTGTGGAATCACTGGAACAAGGAGCTGAACACGAGGAAGTGATGTCTGAGGATGTGTAGCATTGAGCAGAAATTGAGGAATCACTGGAACAGCAAGCTGAAGATGTCTAAGGATGTGTAGCATTGAACAGCAACTGAGGAACCACTGGAACAGCGAGGAAAATACAGCAGGAACAAAAGGAGCCATGTCTTCTCACAGTCAGGGTTTTGACATAGAGAACAGGCACCTGACTGCAGGGTCAGGTGCCTTAAATATCCTGCAGGTAATTGCAGCACCAATGACAAAAAGGGAGAAGGCTTAAGAGGAGATTGGGTCTGCACAAATCCAAGATGGCCACTGCCATCAAATGGACACGGCACTCAGCGCCTGGGAAATCCCTGCTCAGAGCAGGTAAGTCTGCTGGGACCCGACTGCAGTCCTTGCGTGTGATAGATATACTGTAACTGCAGGATTTAGCCCCAAGAGTTTCTACCAAGAAGGTGCATAACTGAAGTTAAAATGCTGAGACAAATTCAGAAGGTGCAAAATTAATGCACAGATTTCTTGAATCTAGAGTATCTGCCCGCTGTTGGCTTTTGCTGATGATGTTTTTTGCTCAGAGTTCAATGCAGACATTACCTTAGATACCGTTGTTTGTAAAACATTAGCACGTTCAGCTATTTTGGTTTCTGAAGATCCTTCTAAACACACCACAACAATCTCTCCTCTTCCAAAGTCATTAATGACCCAACCATGCTGTTCAGGATCATATTTAATTAACACATTAGCTACACTTATGTGGTAGCATTTCCTTTCAACATGCTTCTCCCATGTTTACCCAGATGATTCCATTTTTTATTCACTATCTGTACATAGTAAAAAAATGCCCCACACAGTGGAGGCAGCCATTCTATAAGCTGATGCTATATTGCTGACAATACAGCCAATCAATTCCCTGTTGCCTAGAGACATTGTTAACCAAAAGCAGAGAAGGTAGTTGTGTGCATCAAAGATATCACTGGTTCTTAGTGAATTGATAGATTGCATGTATATTGCTTCAGGACAAAACATGGCTGCCTCCACTGTGTGTAGACAACAGGCGTGCTTGAATAATATTATAATATTAGAGGGACACTCAAAATAGGAGTATGTCATATAGTACTCATATATCATTTCCAGTTTTTTTTGTTTGGCCTTTTTCATGCATTTCTTTTGGTTAAAATAATCCCCCCAAAACCTTAGCACACAGTAATGTTGTATAACATCCAGCACAAAGAAATGAGATTTATTCCTCTTTTTACTTACTCTGCTCAAAGTGCTCACTGCATGGAACAACATAAATAAATGGTACAGGGGCTATTATATATACTAAGCTTTAAGAACTGCTCACAGTAGCTGTTATCGGCACTACATCAAAGCATTATGGTTTAAAATAGAATAGGTACTGGATTCCAAGACATATCACTTAGTTTTCTAATGTATTTGTTCTTTCTGTGTCTTACAGAGCTAATGCAATTCAGAACATAGGCCAATTGAAGCATTACAGGACATACATTTTCCAATATACATACTAAGTTGAGTAAATATTTTCAATCCGATTTAGAAAAGAAATTTAGGCTAGTTATTGATTTTGCTAATCTATATTTCTCTAGATCTGATGAATGAAAAATAAATGTAGAAACATTTTCAAATATGCTTAGCTACTGTACAACAAAAATATTTAGCATAATCATATTTCTAATGGAAATAAATCAAATCATTGTAAGACTATCTAATTGCCAGCTTGTCATTTTATGTGATTCCATCACTTGTCATGGGAACTTTCTTGCTTACTTAGCATACAGTAGCCTCTTCTATTACATTTCTGTTGGGGTCTATTGTGGTATTCCTGTTCTCAGTTCAAAACCTTAAATTCATGTTTTATGTTCATTTTTGTAGCACCTATTTCTTTCCAAAGATATATTTTTTAAACATATACCTTTGCACCACCAAATAATAACATTTTAGTTCCCGCTCATTTAGAAGTTCTAATAATACTGAAGATTTCTTAGAGAAGTTTATTGCATCCTCAGAAAGATACAGTGCATATATTCACATGGTAAATGCAAAGAGAGGACGCACCCAATCAGTGTAATCATGCTGTCTTCAATGCCTGTATTAGCACAGTTGCTCATCAAGAGGTCAAAAATGATAATGTAGTTTAATAACATACTTTGGTTAATTGATACACTGATAAGTGCCTATTATTTATTACTTCTGATCCAGTGGTGTAATAAATCAGAAAGTATCAGTGCTCCTGCATCTTGACTATTTACTTGCACAAGATTATCTTTCTTACTGTGTACCAGTAAAGCCATGTGTTGCTGGTAAACTGTCTAGCTTTTGAGGTGAGCACTATTCAATAGTAAACCAGTTGTTGAGAGACTATGGGGCATAATCAATTAGGTTTCCGGTCCGCAACGGGCCGAAAAGTCAATACACGGTACCACAATAACGGGGATTTTCGTGCGCACCCCATAGGGTTGCATAGGAAAATCCACGTTATTGCGGTACCGTATTACCGGCAATACTGCGCAGGGTCTTATTTAGAGTTGTATGTAAATATACGCCTTGAACATACAAACAAAATTGTTCTGCACATTTTCACTTTTGCGCCTGTGTTTTTAGTTGCATGTATCTTAAAATATGTGCAACCTAAAATAGAGAGCATAGAAGTCGCTAGTATAGGAAACCATTTGTGATTGGTTGAGTTGGGCAGCATGGTGGCTAAGTGGTTAGCACTTCTGCCTCACAGCACTGGGGTTATGAGTTCAATTCCCGACCATGGCCTTATCTGTGAGGAGTTTGTATGTTCTCCCCGTGTTTGCGTAGGTTTCCTCCAGGTGCTCCGGTTTCCTCCCACACTCCAAAAAACATACTGGTAGGTTAATTGGCTGCTAAGAATTTGACCCTAGTCTGTCTGTCTGTGTGTGTGTGTGTGTGTATATGTTAGGGAATTTATACTGTAAGCCCCAATGGGGCAGGGATTGATGTGAGTGAATTCTCTGTACAACGCTGCAGAATCAGTGGCGCTATATAAATATATGATGTTGATGATGATGAATTGACATTCCCGGTCAACTGGAGACATTCATTCAGCCCCAGTGCTCCTAGCAATCAATTTTCACATATTATATTTTCTTATGTTAACGCCTCTAGATTACCAAGAAGATAGCCATTGTACTACATTATGGAAGGTTTCTTTTTTAAACTTGGCACTTAACACAATGTATCAGGCTCAGGCAAAGAGAGCACATAGGGGTAAAACAAACCAGCAAAGAAGCGCCCATGTGATGTTAGCCTAAAGCAGACACAACACTCGGTTTAAATGCCCACTCTGAAACTGGACGGTCACAAAATATGGCTTCTGCTCTTCCACAATGTGACTTACAATTCTTCATACTTAATCCTCCAGCTGTTGCGAAACCACAATACAACTCCAACAATAATCACATGGTCACTGGATGGTCTGTATAACAATTGTGGTGATTGTTAGTTCTGGAAAAGCTGTATAGTGATAATAAATTCCAGACCTGTGATGGGTAATGGATTTTTTACATACTCAGTAACAGAAATTAAAGTACACAGTTAAGAAATAATAATGCAATATTGCAATAACATCTGAACGTGGATTAGGAATTTGACATTCCTGGAACAGGAGGGTGCATTTACTCCTTTTAATATTTCTTCTTGCATAGCCTAAGGTGTCTAAAAAAGACGAATGTACTTTTTCTTTACTCTTCAAATCCACTTTCATTATCATAGTGCTATAATTGTCAATATGTTCTTAGAAACATGTACTCGGTGCACCTGCTGTCAATTGGAACAGAGGAACAGGTTCTGTGTGAGACTTGCATTGTATTTGTTTGTTCTCTGCATTTGAAATTCAAGGCATAATTATATCCATTGGGGAAAACAGTAGCTTTTGCCTCAAGAAAAGAAACAAAAAAAAGCTACAACACAATTTAACTATTGCTTACAAAATGAGTTTGTTTACTGATCTGTAGTTCCTTCATCATAGGTAGATTAGATAGATAGATAGATAGATACTGTAATGTTCGTTTTATCGCTACCAATATACTTTGTCCAATGCGATTATTGTGGTTCCAACGCACAAAGAGATTATAGCAAAAGATAGCAGGATTTACAGTCAAGCCATGCTGAAGCATAAAATATATAACAATAAAAAAGGAAAGTATTAACCCGAATACATTGCATTTTCGCAAAGTGCGTCCTGAGCCCAGGTTCTGATACAGTCATGTTGTCTGTTGTCAGAAAGAGATAGAAAGCTAACTGGCCCAGGAAGCTTATATGCAGTTTCAGTTAACAAAAACCGTGCTGATGTCACAATGTACACACTAAGGTCTTTCTTCATTGGTCCAGGGATCAGGTCAGTCCAGTATAATGCAAATCAGTTCAAAGGACTCTTACGATATAGTGGGGGCCAGCTCACTCCAACAGCTGAGCACATGTTGTGCCGAAGGGAACTAAACCTAATCCATGTTAAACCAACCTATTTGCATTCCAAACACAATATCATTTTGACCATTAATCCTTTATTTTACATAACTAGCAATCACAGGAAGCCATCGCTTTGCCGATATTAGCGGATTCCTAATTGCAATGTACAGATCAAAATGACAATAAACATGAAACCTTTAATATAGTATAAATTATGTATAATTAATGTCTAATACATATTACTAATAAATAAATGTGGATTGGAACCTTAATAAATGTGTACTATTTACAAGTGTAAGTACGAATGTAAATGTGTGTGTCGTTAATCTGTATGATTGCATCATTACATGTGGTGTACTAATCGCAATCGCACTGTAAAACAATATTAATCAATTTAGTTTACTTCATCCAATTATTTGACTTCCACAATAGATAGATAGATAGATAGATAGATAGATAGATAGAGTGAGCGATCTTTAATAAAACACTTTTTTTGTGGTTCATTTCACTCTTAACAACTTGTTTATACAACTCCTTACCAATTAGGGGAAATGCAAATAAAAACATGAATCTTTTATTCATGTGGTGTCCATATATTATGTACAAGGATAAATTAGTCCATCTTGGAACAAAATAGACAAAGAGAGAGAGCAGAAGAGATCTAATTAGTGTATAATGTTCTCCCAGTACTTTGCCTTGAAGCAGAATCAAGTGAGCTTGATAAGAAGGGAAGATTGGAAGGGAGCTTTGCATTCACAGAGGCTCATTGGGAGTAGGGTCACAAAAGAAGGAAATAATCAAGAACACTAAATTGCCACTGGAGCACGGCTAATTACAGGCACAAATTGAGTGCACTTTATCTTATTTACTATAGTGTGCAATGGTAACTGTACAAAGGACAGTTACAATGCACTAGACATAATTATCATTCACATATGTCGTGAATATGTTAAAACTTCTGCAAAATACATCTTTGTATATAGAGATTTGTCAGGTGATTTGTGTCACATGACTCTTAAAGTGTTCTGTAATGTGATATACAAACTATCAATGGAAGTAAAATACACCTAGATATGAACCAAGCAATTATAATGAATAATGCATCCCTACTGAAAATATAGAAACTACAGACAATACTTAAAGCAGTGACCTCACATAGAAGTACCTTTTAAGCATACATATGACATTTTTCTTAACTATAATCCTACAAATTGTTATCTCTAAATCTCTCTGCTTGGCAAACAAAAATGGATGCCAAGCAGAGACATAGTGAATCTGCTAGACATCTGGCTCCCAGCTCCCAGCATATCATGTGGTGGCAGAGAGGGCAGAAGGAGGATGTCACAGTATATACAGAGCGTTTCAAAGCCTCTCTGCTAACTACTTCATGTGCTATGTGACTGTGGTTGCCATGGTAGTCCAGAAATATAAATCATTAAAAGTAACCTGAAAAACAAGCAAAAAAACAAACAAGGTGAAATGGTAAATACCAATATTCTTCTTATATCCTGTCATAGTGATATGCTGCGCAAATTGGCATACATCCCACTCTACATCAGGCCCTATGTCGTTGCATTGACTGACATTTCTGAACTCTGATAATCTTTATTCTTGGTTAAGTCTTTCCCAAAATATGAGACAGAAAGAAAGAGAAGATGCATCAATTAATGTCTGGACCATATGTTATGGAAGTTAGTGTTCAATGTTATAATCACTATTGAAGTGAAGTTAATGGGTACCGTAGAAACCAGTTAAAGTTTGGAATGTTACCTAGACTGTGGTACTTGAGCTTATCACACTGGTCATCTGAGTATGAAATAAAAATCATAACGAGGGAAATGGTGAGTTCTTATTTCAGTTAAAGAACTTTTTAAATGGTGTCCATGTTTATTTTTTTGTATTTTACTATATGGCACTACAGGTCCCAGCGGGCCCTGGATGGCAGGGCATGCTGGAACTTGTAGCTCTACAAGTGCCAGTAAGCAGCAATGTGTATTCTGGCACTTGTAGTTATGTGTGCACCCCATTACTGTACTTCAATGCCATGTGCATGTACTCTCTATGCCTTACCAGACATTGGGAGCTTTAAGTGCAACATTTCTGATTAGCTGTCAACAGTGTTGAGAAAACCTGGAAGAAAGAAACACCTGCGCTGGATTTCTGGGCAGGTGAGTGTACATCTCTATTCCTCTTTACCATCTTCACAGGCTCTGTATCCAGGGGGCACCATTTCACAAACATCCAAACCAACATTGCTGTGTGCTGGATCGTTAAGCCCCACTAGGAGCTCTTTTACCTTTGCAATTTGGTTGTACCAATATGGAGTTTATGGCACTTAACCTCATGTGTCAAATGTCTATTTTCCTATTGCTTTTAAACTTGCAAATTGAGATCTCTTACCATTTTGTCTATTTGTTACCACCCAGTCTTGTTAAATGTATTTGTTAATTCTCAATTGTAAAGCGGTGCAGAGCATGTTGGTGCCATATAAATAAATGTTATTAAATAAAAGAGTAGGAGGACAATACTGGGTTGCCACTGGTCATTCTGAGGTAGTATTTTATTGGGAAAGCTCAAGACTTGGGGGGTATATTCACTAAACTGCAGGTTTGAAAAAGTGGAGATGTTGCCTATAGCAACCAATCAGATTCTAGTTATCATTTATTTAGTACATTCTACAAAATGACAGCTAGAATCTGATTGGTCGCTATTGGCAACATCTCCATTTTTTCAAACCTGTAGTTTAGTAAATATACCCCTTAGACTGGAAGCCCAAAACTAAGAGCTTCCTGCAAAATCTGACACGCTTGTTAAATAAGCAATAAACTAGAACTGATTATTTATGGATGTTCCTCAAGTCAGTGACTTCCAATTTATAGCTTATGTTATGAATTACAGCAGAAATAGACAATATCCAGGCTGAGATGTTGTTTAAATTCAGTAAGAAAAATGAAATCCATCTAATTATTTACATACAAACGTGTTGATGTTTTATTTGGATGATCTAAGCACATGCATTATTATATCTGTTATTGTAGCATCAAAAAACTAATAAGCTGTCACTTTTAAACAAGTCACAGCCATCTTGTTATCAGTGTAAACTGCATTCCGATCACAGTCTGTCTATTGACTAAAGTGCAATAATCATTTGTCTACCTGAATCCCCATCTGTCATATATTTCTCTAATTTCATATTATGTTAATGTCTCTCTGTAATCTACTTACAATTTTCCCTTGTGTTTATTTTAATACGCAGATTGACATTGTCTTCAAAAATTGAGAGCTCAAGTTAGATGCCTCATCAATGTCATTTAAGCTTATTTTGTCCAATCATGTCCAAGGTTCCCTTTCTTTACTCAATGCAGTAATTAAACTTAAATTGATGGCAGTGGGTGGTGGGCACAAATGAGCAGACGATATGAATTGAAATGTAACTAGGGGTCTATCCACATTTCTGTTCTGCGTGTGATGAACATTACAAAACAGCAATAGAAATGCATACTTTAATGAAAATATGCATGACAGATACAATTAGCAGGGATGCACACGATGAGGCTGATCAGAGTTGTTATCAAAATGGGCATAAATGAATCTAAAAAAAGAGCATGGGAAAAAATAGTGTATTTCCACCGTACGTAGAGCAGTCCACATCTCAAGATGCACCCTCCTCTGCAATAGCACTACATGCACCTGGTAAATGACAAGTCATCAGCAGGTACAAAAGACACGCCTCCTAAAAAATCGTAGCAATCATGTTAGAACACCCCTTCCCTTCCGCCCCCGCCACGCCTCTCCAGGTGCCGGCAGGCATAAGAATCACCCAAATGTGCATAGGCGAATATGCGTGTACCGTCTTTCTGGGCATGGCCAGGGTCGGACTGGCCCGCCGGTGGACCGGACTATCCACCGGTAGGCCCCGACCCTGAATCGCTCCCCTCTTCGTTGGTGAGGGGAGCTAGAAACTTTAATAGAAAAAAAAAAAGAAAAAAAAAAACTCACGTGACCGCAGCGCTGGCTCCGTCCGCACTGAATGCCGGGCGTGACGTCATCACGCCCGACGTTCAGTGAGGAGCGCCGGCAAGACAGAGGAGAAGAAAAGGAAGAAGCAGATAGAAAAGGTAAGTGATAGGGGAGCATGGAACAGAAACAGAAGTATGGAACAGAGAAGGGGGAACATGGAACAGAGAAGGGGGAGCATGGAACAGAAATAGGAGTATGGAACAGAGAAGGGGGAACATGGAACAGAAATAGGAGTATGGAACAGAGAAGGGGGAGCATGGAACAGAAATAGGAGTATGGAACAGAGAAGGGGGAGCATGGAACAGAGAAGGGGGAGCATGGAACAGAAATAGGAGCATGGAACAGAGAAGGGGGAGCATGGAACAGAGAAGGGGGAGCATGGAACAGAAATAGGAGCATGGAACAGAGAAGGGGGAGCATGGAACAGAGAAGGGGGAGCATGGAACAGAAATAGGAGCATGGAACAGAGAAGGGGGAGCATGAAACAGAAATAGGAGCATGGAACAGAGAAGGGGGAGCATGGAACAGAAATAGGAGCATTGAACAGAGAAGGGGGAACATGGAACAGAGAAGGGGGAGCATGGAACAGAGAAGGGGGAGCATGGAACAGAAATAGGAGCATAGAACAGAGAAGGGGGAGCATGGAACTGAAGGGGGAGCATGGCAGTGTGAAGGGGGAGCACAGACAGTATGGCAGTGTGTGAAGGGGAGCCAGGAGAAGGGGGGAGCAAAAGCAGCATGGAGGGTGCAGTGTGATTATAAGGAGGCACATCATGATGATGAAGGGGCGCAGTAATGTGTGTGTGATGGCACAACGGGCTTGTGGCAATGTAATGTGTGTGTGGTAGGTGGTGGCTAAATAATGGGTGCTATTTTCTTTGTAGGGTGAAGATGGGGCAATTTAATTTTATAGTGGGGACTATTAATTTAAGATGGGGTGGTTTGGGCGCTATTAATTGAATGTGGGGCTGAGTTTGAGGAGCATGAGGTATATTTATTAAATGTGAATATGAATTATTTAATGGCAGTGACGGTTGCAGGAAATAGGTATATTTATTATATGTAAATGTGATTAATTTATTGCAGGGGCTGTCTGTTGGGAGGGAAATAGGTTTATTAAATGGGAATACTATTACTTTTATGTTGGGGCTGGAGGAAGTCCTAAGTATTAAATGTGGGTCCTATTGATTTAACGCCGGGGCTGGTTGGAATTTTCTAAATGTACCCATTATTTTTTCCAAATAGGACCCCTCAACATTCCAGGAACCAGACAAGCCGCAGCTAAAGAAACCAGCAGCCACAGGTGGTGACAAGAACAGGTAGGACAGTCTGTCAAATGTTCTGAGTCTAGTGCAGGCTTGGCTAACCTGTGGCACTCCAGGTTTTGTGAAACTACAAGTCCCAGCATACCCTTCCAGCAATAGGCTGCTATATATTGGTAAAGCATGCTAAGGCTTGTAGTTTCACAACACCTGGAGTGCCACAGGTTAGTCAAGCCTGGTCTAGTGGGATAATCCCGATTTTTGGTGACTGTTCTGCCCAATCTAAGGTGCAGATCAAGACTGTACTCTTTATACACACTGCATTCTTTATATACTACACTATTGTGCTAGCTGTCCTTTGTGAGCTGACCACTCCCCCTCTAGTGTCTGGTCCCGCCTCTTTGATGGTTGGCCACACCCCCTCTGGTGGGCCCCTAGCGTTGCTGTCCCCTGGTGGGCCCTTCATGCCCCAGTCCGACACTGGGCATGGCTACAGCAATTTCCCTCAAGATAACCTGCACAAACTGGCATACGCCCCATTCTGCATCAGCCCCTATTTATTTATACATACTATATTATATGACAAGCTGTCATATTTCTGTGAAAGTCTACCCCACATTCCTAATATATGTCTAATTCTGCATATGGCTGCAAAAGTTTCTATGCTTCACTGGCAGAATTTAGCCTTAAGAGTCCCCAGTTCTACCATATCCACACCACACAGCAAAATGAATTGAATTTGTAGACTATAAATTCTGTAAAATACAAATTTATAAATATATTGCGGAATGGTAAATTAAAACGAAACTCAATGATTGCATTGCTGGAACGTTGGACGTCTGCAAAATGGTCTGCTCTGATGCAAAACTTGATCTTCAAGCAGCAATATTCTAGAACTATACTATCATCATCATCATCATCATCATTTATTTATATAGTGCTACTAATTCCGCAGCGCTGTACAGAGAACTCACTCACATCAGTCCCTGCCCCATTGGAGCTTACAGTCTAAATTCCCTACTATAGACACACAAACACAGACAGACAGAGAGGGAGACAGACAGACAAAGAGGGAGAGACTAGGGTCAATTTTTGATTGCAGCCAATTAACGTACAGTATGTTTTTGGAGTGTGGGAGGAAACCGGAGCACCCGGAGGAAACCCACGCAAACACAGGGAGAACATACAAACTCCACACAGATAAGGCCATGGTCGGGAATCGAAATATACTATTATTGTTGTTGATTTTTAAGGGTCCACAGTGCTCCGCAGCCCGCACAGTTGGAGAAAAAGAGCATACATCAAATCGGGCCATACACGGTAGACAAAATAAATACAGACATGAAAACAAAAGTTATGGAGCACCTGCTCCTGAGAAGACTTACATTCTAATGGGAAAATGGCACAGCTGAGAAAAGAGGAGCAAGTGCAGCTCAAAGTGGAGACTGAAACAGTTGTGAGGGTGCACTATAGATAGGAGTCTAATAAAGGTGGATTTTTGGAGAGTGCTTAAAATAAGAAGACTGTGGGAGAGTGTGACCAGGCGTGGTAGGGATTCCCTACGTGAATAGCGACATGGGAGAAATCTTCTAGGGGTGGTTATCAGAGAGAAGGCGATACACAGGTCGAAGGTAGATCTAAGTGGGCTTAGTGGAGAGTATTTCAAGATGAATTAGCAGTTGCAAATTTATAATGACAGCACACTGTGTTTAATGAGGCCCGTTGGAGAAAGAAAAATCCTGTGATGCCTGATGTGGGTGGCAAGTGATAATATGTGTTTTTGTTTGTCTCTGTACGGCGCTGCGGATGCCTTGTGGCGCCTTATAAATAAATATTAATAATAATAATAATAATAATAATGTGTGGTAAGCTGAGAAAAAGGAGGAGCAAGAGAGCTTCATCAGCCAATGCAGCTCCATGTTCTCTCATGCACTGATTTCTGGCATCCAATTAGATTATGAGTAGGCAATTAACAGGAGGTCTATAGCCAATAATAAAACTGGCTCATACAAACTGTCTCTTGGAAGGAGTGAATGTTTGGAACATTGTTCAATGAGTACACCCTCCTGAAGACTGCTTTGTATATTTGTCACCAGATTAAAGCTTGTTGTACCTATATTTGACCAGATTGGGTTTAGTCTTGTATATAAATAACCAGATTGAGAACAACGTTATATATTAGCCCCCAAATTGGGGTCTAATTTATATAATTATCACAAATATGAGTGTAGGGTGCATGGAAGAAGGGGTCCACACTGAGAATTTACATTGGGCCCATGGTTCTCTAGATGAACCTCTGAACGGTGCTGATAATGTATTTCCAGTATATTTATTTGTGTAATAAAATCAACGTGGCTCAGAAGCAGGTGAGAAGATTTAAATTGGAAATATATACGTATTTATGCACAATTTGATTTTATGAATTAACTGGTTCTATAGTTGGTATTGCATAAATGCAAAAAAAGGTATCATTGCAAATTATAGATCATGCAAATTGTTGCATGCATTTCAGCTTAATTAGCAAAATTTAAATTTGCATGCAAGATGAGCGAGTAAATCACACAAATACGAATGTGATGAAGATCAGAGAGATTCTTATGACCACTACCTTCCTACCAACCAGCATATATATGTATATTGGTAGAATATAGTTTAGTTAACTTTCTTTTCATTCAATGATAATTGCCACAAGGATAAAGTGCTGTAAATTAGCAGTGTTTATAAGACTTAGAACATGAGAACTTAAGAGTCATACAAGCTCCCTCTATTAGAGCAAACACTAAGATCATATCGATCTGCAGCTTTTCCTCTTTATTACCTAATTCCTCCATAGGCTTAGATGATCTGTAGTAAATGTAAGAGGTGACGATTCATAGTGTAGATAAGTATTTTATTAATAACAGCTTTAAAAACATGAGATTCTGTTACTATGAGTTTGTCATACAACAGTAGAGGTCCAACCGCAAACAACATTCAGATACATTGTTTAGGATGGATAAATTTTGCTTCAAGGATCTGATGCTGGCTCTCCGGGGAAGTGTACTGCATTCAGCACAGGGACTTTGGGGTCTATGCGTTAATAATCTGCGTTACCAGTAAATATGCATCGCTGCATATCACAGTGATAGATATTTAAGTACCTCTTCAATGCACCATACCGGGGCTACACTGGGAGCCCCGGAGAAGAGACCCCTGTGCTGTGATTAGATTTTCCATTTTATTGACAGCTTAGCGCTGCCAGTTAAAGGAAGAAGTGCTGTGCACATGTGCACAGCAGTAACACTCGATCGGATTCTGCAAAGCCAGAGAGGATATTTGTCTAAACGTAGGAGATTTCTATGAAATCTCCTCCGTTAGGCAGTTAATGCATAGCAACTAAACTTAAAAGATGCGGAAAGGGCACTTTTAAGTGCCAAATGAGATTAATGCATAGACCCCTCTGTCTAAAGGGTGGTTTGGTGCTAAGTGCATGGTATTTAAATAGTAAATATATTAAAAGGGTAGTGTATCCATTATCCAATAATTTAAGACTTTATTTAGGCCATTCAATACTCCATAGATGTGTGCTGCTCAGTCACTTAGAAACCTGCTATCCCGGGGAGAACAGAGCATAATAAAATCAATGTCCAAATGTTCAATACTAGGTAAAACATACAATAAAATCATTCTATCCTTAATATTTGTTTTCATTAATATTTCCAATGAATAGTCACTAAACCACTAAGGATTCTTAATTGATATTCTTAATCTTTTTTTTTCTACCCGTTCAACATGCGTTTTCACACACAATTTTATTAGCATTTAGAGCTCACATGGACACAATGGGCCTGAGTCATTAAGGAGAGCAAAGCATAAAAAAGAGCAAAACAGTACATTTGCACCTTGGCAGAACCATGTTGCATTTAAGGGGCAGGTAAATTTAAAATGTGGGGACAGATTTATAGTTGGGACAGGGCATGTCCTAGATCAACTTTAAATTTCAGTGTAAAAATAAACTATCAAATATTTGTGTGCTGCATGAAAAAGTAGCCACTATTTTCCTTATGTGCAAAATAATAAATTAATTTGCACCCCTTACATTGTACATGGTTTGTCCAGGAGCAAACTTACTCCCTTTTTTTGCTTTGCTCTCCTTAATGGCTAAATAAATAAATGTGTTCTATGGAAACCCCTGTTCCCAGTGTATGTTCAAATAATAGCAGTGACTTATTAGGTGAATATAGCAAACTACCAGCAATAAAAACATACAAGAAGTCAGTGATTTAATAGTATATACATAGCTATAAAGAGAGACCCATTTAATTTTGAACACCTGGGGGTAAATGTATCATACCCCGGTTTTGTCAACTCCCGCAAGTTCGGCGTTTTCGCAGCTGAAATTTAAAGTGGCGCTGCCTTGTAAAGGGAAACTTCCCTTTACAAGGCAGCGCCGCTTTAAATTTAAACTCGCTGAACTCGCGGGAGTTGACAAAACCGGGGTATGATACATTTACCCCCTGATTTCTTGAGAAGTAAGAAGTCTACTGGACGCCAATCAATTTAACCTGGTCCAGTACCAGTATTAGGCTGCCTTGTTCTTGTAAAGTTCAATCTTATATAGAAAGTTTTGTTGGTCAGCTCCCTGGACTGTGACCATATAAGGTAATAATATAAATGTACATATCTGATTCGTTTAGAACACAAGTCATGGTTACATCATTGAAGCAAAAACAGTAGCTTATAGTATACATGAAGATATATAGCCACATAAAAAGTACATTTCTGATTAACCCTCACAATCCACTCTTGATTTTTAATTGAACTATTTACCAGCATAATAAGTGTGAGGTGCAATTGGCATATGATTCGACTGTTTTAAATGGCAATATCTCTGCAGTTTTGGTACAACATTTACCAAGAATACAAAATGCAAGTTTAATCATAATATAGATAACAAATACTACTGTTATAATATATAAAATAGTTTTTAGAATTCCTCCTAAACATCCTTGTCAATCAATGAACCAATTGGAAGGATTTAACCAACTAATCCAATTACCATCTAGGTCTTGTTCTTGTTGGTGCCCTGTGGTCTGAGAAGAAGCAGGGAACCATGACATGCTTACTCTGTCATACTGCTCTCAAGGTAAGCACAAAATCAATCTGGGAACGCACTGAGCCATAGGGGCGGCTCCAGGTATAATTTACAGAGCCTGCCACCATGGATCCAACTGCGTCCCACTAGGATGCTTTAGCTATCATCTCCTGCAGCAACCTAGAAGTAACATCTAGCTTAGCAATGCTGCTAGTACTATGTCCCCCTTCCTCTATAGGACAGTTTAAATCCCTGGCCTTCACTACCACCCTGGTGGACGCGAGCTGGGCCTGGAAAAGCTCCAAATGCTCATTCTTACCAGGGGATACATACATACAGATAAGCCTGATAGGCTCGCCCGCCCAAGAGCCATCTATGATAAGCAACCTGCCGCAGACAAACTCCTGAACGGAATCTAGTGTGGAGGCTTCCCCTGAAAAGCTCGACAACCCCCACATACTTACAGCCACCCCCCCCAGATTAATAGGAGAGCCCATGAGAACACTTCCTACCTAGATGTCTATAAGAGCTAGAGAAAGGCAAAGAACATTCCTGCAACATGTAAACATCACATTTCTGACTATCAAGAAAAGTAAACACAGACTGACTTCTAATCTTATCCTTAACACTCCTCACATCAATGTTAAAAAGGGAGAAATTAGCCATTAGTTGTGAGAAAAAAGAAAGTTAGCACATACAATACATTAGTTACCATCCTTGTCAGGTGGGTCTTGGTCCAGTCTGCACGTGTCTCCATGTTGAGATGGGAGCAGACCTCTCTCTTGCAGCTAGTCAAAAAGGTGGATGTCAGTCAGCTGCAGGAATTCGTTCACCTCCAACTCTTCCTCCATTTCAGAATCCTGTACTGCCAGCAGCTCCTCCACCATCTCTTTCAGGGCCTCCTCCTGTGGAAGCCGGACCTCGGTGAGCTCGACCGTTGGCTTCTTTGAAGATTCAGAGCCGCCAGCTGGGCTGTCTAGCTCTTTCCTTTTCCTCCTCAGTTTGCTCTCCTTACCTGCAGCGGGCACAAGAGGGGAAGAGCTTCTGCTGTTTCCTCTGTATTGGCTTGGGCTGCAGGGCAGAAGCAGGTCCACTTTCCAGCAGGCCGTTTCCGGCTGCTGAAGCATAGGTTCTTGCCCTCTGGGGGCAGTCCCTGTAGATTTTGCTGGCCAGGCCGCAGAGGTTGCAGGATGTCGTTCTTGGGCAGTCTTTGGTCTCATGTCCCGCCACTCTGCAATTCCTGCACATGTGGTTAGCAGTTCCTTGGCTGATGAGCGTAGTGAAGAAGGCCAGCGGAGTCACCCAGGGTGAAGCTTGAAGGCAGGTGTTGGATACCGTCTGATGCATTGTCACTCTCCCTCAACCTGACAATGATAGACCACTTGACTGTCCAGAAACCATTGTCATCCAAGATCTTGGAGGGGTCCTTGATCATGGAGCAGAAGTGGTTCAGGAAGCTAGGTGTTTCCTTTCTCTGGTTGGGACAGTTACCCACAAAGCAAGCAAATGGGGATTTAGGTCTAGCAGACTTCATCGCCTCCTAGTATCTCTTGCAGATGGCTATGGAAGTGAAGGTGATACAGAAGATCTCCTTCAGGTTGTTCTGCACGCTGAGAGTTTCAACCTTGTAGAATCCCTGATCGAGTTTTATTTCCTTTCCAAAACTCTTAGCTGTCATGTCTGGAACTCTCTGAACCACGTCCTTGAGCTTCAGGACGACAGTCTGCCTCATCCAGGGCTCCAGTGTGGGAGTTCCCTGATTCTTTACACTGGGCAGAGAATTGCAGGATCTTCCACTTAGAACAGGAGTTCTTCCGCTGTCTTCTCCCACTGAGCAGAGAAGAGCAGAGCAGGATCTCCCAATGACTCCTTCTCTCTTCTTCAGCGGCGGCGGCAGGCGGGAAGATCAGCTGACAGGGGGAGGGGGCGGGTCACATGATTGCAGGTGCGATCGCAATTGAGCAACGGGGACTCCGGGTTCTCGTGGGGGCCTCCAAGTAAGCTACGCCCACGGGTAAAATGGGGTGTGGCCGTTAGGTAGCCGGGCCTACCGGTGGTTTTACCGGTAGCCCGCTGGGCCAATCTGACACTGTTGGGAAGTCTGTTGATGTGGGGAGGGCCTCTCTCATTCCCCTGCCTGTCATATTAGAACCCTTTGAGCGGGTTGCTGTGGATATTGTGGGTCCCTTAGCCATTCCCAGTAGCTCAGGGAAAGAGTACATTCTGACTGTAGTGGATTATGCTACTAGGTACCCAGAAGCAGTAGCTCTTTCCTCCATTCGCTCAGACAAAGTAGCAGATGCCCTTATAACTATTTTCTTCAGGGTGGGAAGGGAAATTAATTATCCCAGAAACGTCAGTGGTACACTATCTAGTGCAGTTTAGGGAAAAATTGCAGTCCTTAATGGGGATGGCACAGAGCAACCTGAAAGCTGCACAGGTGAAACAGGAGCTGTGGTATGACCGCATTGCAAGAGAACACATATTTTAGGTGGGACAAAAGGTTCTGGTTCTAATCCCTATGTAGCAGAACAAGTTGCAGGCTGCCTTGGAGGGCCCCTACCCCATTGTACAGCGCATTAATGATGTCAATTATGTAGTGGCAAAAGATGAGGGCCAAAAGAGGCAGAAGGTATATCTCATCATTATGCTCAAAGCTTATCATGACAGGAAAGCTTGTGTATTAGCTGTGTGTAGCTTGGCTGAAAGTGATCAGCAGTCTGACCCCTTGTGGATTTAGCAGCTGTTGCTAAAGGGGGGGTCACTAGCAGATGCTCACTGCAGTGTAGAGCTGACTGGTGTTTAAATAGAGCAGCTCGCTGGCACCCTAAGGCCTTATCAGTCTTATTCCACAGGAGAACCTGGAAAAACACACTTGGTCACACATCATATAAATACAGGCAACCAGACCCCCCTCAGATAGCCAGCATATCATACTTCCCTAGAAGTGCTAGAAGCAATGAAAATAGAAATAGACGAGATTTTGCAAGTAGGGGTAATTAAAAAGTCTCACAGTTCTTGGGCTGCCTTAGTGGTACTGGTCCCAAAGAAATGTTGAGGCACCCAGTTCTGTGTAGACTATAGAAGGTTGAATGACGCCACACTGTTTGATGCTTATCCTATGCCTAGGGTAGATGAACTACTAGATAAGCTTGCCCAGGCACACTACATCACTATCATGGATCTTAGTAGAGTGTATTGGCATATCCCATTGTCACACGAGACATGTAAGAGGTCCGTATCTATCACCCCATTTGGGCTGTTTGAGGTTTTGGTTATGCCCTTTGGAATGAAAAATGCCCCTGTGTCCTTCCAGCGCCTGGTCAATGACCTGCTAGAAGGCCAGGAGTGACATGCAGTTGCCTACATGGATGACATTGAGGTGTTCAGTCAGACCTGCGAGGAGCACCTGATCCATCTGAATAGTGTATTAGGCCGAATTACTGAGGCAGGTCTGACTATAAAGCCAGAGAAATGCCAGCAACCGTGTTGGGGGAGGTACGCTCCGCCCAGAGCCAGGCAAGGTAGAGGCTATCACGGCGTGGCCCGATTTCTACCACTAAAAAGCAGGTCATGTCTTTCTTAGGTACAGCTGGGCATTATCGAAAATTTGTGCCCCATTATAGCACCCTAGCCAAACCTCTGACTGACTTAACAAAAATAAATTAGCATAGGTGGTTAATTGGACAGAGGATTGTGAAAATGCATTTACAGCTTTGAAAGCTGTTCTGGCCCAGTCCCCTTTGCTACAGGCCCCAGATTTGAAACAGAGATTTATAGTACAGACCGACGCGTCTAACTATGGACTAGGAGCTGTCCTTAGCCAGGTGACAGCGCAGGGGGAGAAGCACCCTATCATTTTCCTAAGTAGAAAACTACTCCCCCGGGAGGTGGCGTATGCTACCATTGAACAAGAGTGCCTAGCCATTGTATGGGCACTGCAAAAGCTACAGCCCTACCTGTAGGGATGGGATTTCACCATTATTACAGACTATAATCCTCTAAACTGGCTGAATAGTGTTTCTGGGGATAATGGAAAGCTGTTAAGATGGAGCTTAATTTTGAAGCAATATAACTTCACCATTCAGAACCGAAAGGGCGTAGAACATGAAAACGCAGATGGTCTTTTGCGCCAAGGGGCAGAAGGGGTGAATGGGCAGGAGAGACAGTGACAGGTCACAGTTCTGCGTGCCCTAGGTTTAGTGAGAGGTGTGATGATTATGTAGTATATCTAATGACTGATTGTCATTAACAAAGTGTCTTTTGAAACTAGCTAGATAGATAAGGATCTCGGGGGGAGTTTGATGCCCAAAGTTGTAAACCATCTAGCCACTCAAAGCAACTCAGAGGTGAGAGATTCTCTGAGGTGCCCAAACATATATCTTAGTGATAGATAATTTAGTTTGGAAAGCCCTGTGTCATTTTGGGTATCCCTCTAACTTAGGTGACAAAAAAATTGCTAAGGTGGGGGGGTGAAGAGCCAACAAGAAATGGTTTAAAAATCCCTTGTATCAGTAGTACAGTGTACATTTTCATGAGGGCGTCTATCAAGACTGAAATGTCTTATTTTCCTCAATTGTGTTCCCTCACACATCAGGTCTTAACTAGTAAGTAGTAACTCTAATTTTATTTTCTAGTTTTTTTCTGAAACTCATCTGTGTAACATATTGTATGTCTTATTATTCATTTTTGCAAATGAGCCTTGGAAACATTTTTCAGATTAAATAAATTTAATCTAGTGTGTTCTCCATGATTCTTTGTGAACTTACAAAGCCCAGGGAGGCTCATTCTACATGTGTATGGGATTTATGTGTGAAACATTAATTAGTGATTCTGGTGAACGTAAGGACACCATAATAAATCCTTTGTGGTGGCAGAAAATGTATATTCATTGCTAAGTGACTAAGATGACGCCAGTCGCGTCCAGCTTTCAGATTGCTGTACCTGGGATAGGCTGGTCGTTCGTGACAGCCCACTTCAGCGATTTTCTTGGGCACTCTATGAAAGTGCGAGTTGATAGTAAATCGCCAGTAAACTGATCCAAAATGGACACACAACAAATCACCATCCGTACTTTTACCCACTCGCCATATGTATGAAGCTGGAATTTTGCTGTGAAAATCGCCAGATAGGTGAGAATAGCAAACACATCAGCTTTCCACTGCTGGCCAATGTTAACCAACAGGAAGCATAATACAATACAATTAATAAAATTATTATTAATTATGTTACGGTGGTAAAATTATTTTTATGAATAAATTAGTAGGCCAAATTTCATTAATGATTATATGTAACTGAAACTTGTGGCACTACAAGTTGCAGCACGCACATGGGCACAAGTGCATGCTGCCACTTGTGTTGCAACAAATCTGCTTTTTAAATGGTATCCCCATCTGGAAATATTAAGTACTGCCACACAAGAAAAAAAATTATTGCCCCACTGGTAATGAAATAGAATACCGCAATAATATAATAAAACATATTTTATTTCCCTTACATATAATCATTAATAAAATTTGGCCCACTAATTTATTCATAAATTAATTTGATCCCCTGTAAGATAATTAATAAATATTTTTGCCCCTCTAAACAAGAAATCATGATTACCCTCATAAATAAAACTTGTATTGTGCCTCCTATTATGTTAACATTGGCAAGCAGTGCAAAGCTGAAAGCTGATGTGTTTGCTAATCTTGCCTATGCAAGGGAGCGTGCTGACTTTGGAGATTTTCACAGTGATCTCGGGCGAGTTTGCAATGAGTTTGACTAAACCAACGACAAGATAGGTGTTTTACAATCGGCACAAATCGCTGGAGGATCTTGAGCGATTTGCAGCTATTTGAAATCAATGAAAAAAAAATAAATCAGATTTTGATACATTTACCCCCAGGTGTCATTATTTTATACTTTAGATTATTTACATCTATGTGAAAAAAGTCTGGATTCTGATTGTTATGAATCATAAAAGATGCGTTAATGGGTCCTAAATTATCTAGGTTGTTTGGTTTGAACACAAAACAATCTCATAATCATTTGTCTATTTTTCCAAAGACAATTAATAAAATTGTCTGCTATTATTAGGAACTTTCTGCAGTATAAAGAAATAAACCCTGTCTGACAATGTAAAGCGGAAACGTTGTTATCTCTTAAAAGTGAAATAAAGAAGACATAGTCCTTAAAAAGTATTTTATAGACCGATATTGATGTTTTTGTCACATTTCCAAGGTCAGATACAGACCATAAAAATGGCTGTCAGAATTAAGTGACAATAGTGTCAAAACTTAGCAACGTGGTGTTTTAACCATCTAATTTCTTGCAACGTTACCCGCTATTGCCTATTTGTGTGTTTATTAAGATAATATGAATTCTGACATTAATGGTCTCTAAATCATTAGCTGGCATGTGACCAATGCAAAAGCATAAAACATTAACAACCAAATGGGACACTGATTCCTTGGGGTCTAGAACTGTTGTCTATTCCGAATAGCTAGCAACATAGACCTGAGCTGATATCTAGTGAATTAAATGGATCTTGTCTAATAATATCTGAAGTCTGTTGAATAAATTATGAAAGTGCTGTCATTGACACTGTAGGATGATATAACCTTCATTTGTAAACAGAAAAACTTAACTCTAGGAAGCTCCAACACGTTTTTATTCACCTAATCAAAAGTTGCACCTTTTTGAGGCCTCATTGACTAGCATCAGAGCACATTTAATATGATTCCTTATCTCCTGATAGTCTGTATTTGACCACTTTGGAAGTGGGTTTCGGTAGAACAATCTGTACTCAATCAGATCATGGGAATGTTCATACCAGCACAGAAAATTTTCAGTAGATGAGTGTGCTGATCTTGTGAGCGACCTGCATTTATGAAAAAACCTTAATTTGTGGAAGGGTCACATAGGCCTGGGTTAAGGGCAGTGCTCTTATCTCTCTGCACATTATTATATTTTAATACGGGAGTTTGTGGAGTCTTTGACCATTGAGAGCCAAAGCAACAGAGAAGTGGAAGTGTGGCACTACAGTGGAGTGGACTACAGTGACAGAAAATTAAAATAAGGGCATTCTTCTGAGACCTAGTGACCTGTGATGCATGTGATGGGGCAGTGTCGTAATGTGGTCAGGGGAATAGAGGCATACTGAAAATCACAGACTGAAAGTCTGATCATGAAAGGAGCAGGGTCCTCTAACAGCATCAGTGATGTGAAGGTTCTGTCAAACTGACGCAGGAAGATTATCATGCAAAACGCATCCCTATAGTTCATGCATCCAACTTATTTTCTGTATATAGAGGGGAACATTTCTAAAAATACATGCATTGGAGAAGGGGTTCTGTCATCCATAACAACCAATTTGATTGTTACTGTTATTTTTCAAGTACAGATTAGGAAATTAAAACAAATGTCTGATTTATTGCTATGGGTTAGAGCAAATATTCCTGTGTACTAATTTTCATAAATGTCCCTCACTGTGTTTGTGATGTTGGCATGCAACTGGATGCATACATTGACATTTATAATTGTATATTCATTGCAAATTCTGGCTATATATGATTATTATTAGATTCTGACAATTTATGGTTTGGAAATATACCTTTCTGATTCATATATGGCCAATTTATTCTATTTTTACGTAATATTTCCAATACATTACAAGCATCCTAGTGGTAATGAGAGCTTATTAATTCACCTCAGGCACTATAGGAAATAGGTATTTCAATAATATTGTACATGCTAATGGCGATCCTGCATTAAGCTGTGTGAATAATAGAGAGAATGACATTATATGAATATATCTATGAATACATCATTGCTTTCTTGTCTACGTGATTCACATGGCTTACAAAAGGAACAGTACAGTTTTCTGCATGGAACTTAAAATTACAAGTAAAGGAGCCTGAAAACTGACTTTTAAATGGACTGTAAAAAAAATACCCAAATTTGTCATGTTTTGTACCAATTTACAAAATCTAGTTTTTCTCCTGCATTTCACATTTCTTTAACAAATCACTTTTTAATACACTTATATTATAGTGTCACTGTTTCCAAATAGTGATTCAAAACAAAATACAAAAAAAGCATAAAATGATTTAATACTTTCCTTTGGTCTTTATGAGTCAACACTTTAGAATATTTTAATGTCACTTACCGCTTCAAATGCACAGATATTATAGTGCAAAATCACTAACATTAAGCAATGTGCACACCATTTTCGTTCCCTCTCTCCTAGTTCTGTGTTTCAGAGAAGATCACAGGAGAATTGGATACCTGTATAGAGATCATGTATCCCTATGGAGTAACGGACTGATCGTGCACATGTGCGTTTAGAGAGATGGATGACAGAGCAGGGACAAATTAACATGTTGCACTTTCCACTGTTCCTGCTACAACATCCACTTCTGCAAAGCACCAGTGGGCACAGTCAGGCCGTTACTCCGTATAGTATCCATCATGATTTATATGCCAGTATCTCCTCCAATCTTTTCTCCCTGCCCCTGTAAATAAACAAATCAGATGATAGGTGGAGATGAAAAATATTTCACTCTCTATTCCATTGTTTGTTTTTTCTTTTATAATAATCTGGCCACCTAAGTCTAAGGGCCTAATTTGAGTAGAGATACACCTGCACACTTGTGTTCTAAGTCTAAACTTAGAGCTGCACACATCTCAATATCTAGCATAGGATCTAGCATATAAATGCATTCTGAGCAGCGATCCATCAATCATCATCATCATCAAAATTTACATGTTGAAGCAAACATATTTCAAGATCTGTGTAATTCAAAATTCGAGGCATGACAAAGGGGCATAGCTAACTTGCGCCTGCCCTCGCTTACTGTACTACACTTGCAAGTCAATGTTCATGATCCACCTCTTAAAGCACAAGGGGCTACAAATTCAAAATGTGTATCAATTTTACACCGAGATGTTTCTTTACATTGCGCTAATGTACTTATGTAAATGAGACCCTAAGTTTAGATCATCAATATTATATTTCCCACTGCACAGGCGAGTCACTAGCTGTAATATACATAGTTGGCTCATCAAATTACATTTGAGCTATTTGGGCAAATATAAAAATATTTTTATATATAAATATATATAATTTGCTTCATTGTCTACATCTAGTTCTATTAAGGAGCATGCTTTAGATTTAAGCAATGTAACATTTTTAATTTAAACAGAAGCCCAGTGCCATTAAGTAAAATGTATTCTATTTAAAACTAGTACATGGGACATTGCCCTAGTTACTGTACACTATAAATACATATAAAAAGAGCATAGGTGAGATGTATTCAATAACATTTACATTATCTTAGAAAGATGTCACCTATAATTACTCTGTCAGAGCTATTTTATGAACAGTCAATTATGCAGATCCTAATCACTGCACAATACAGATAGAACTACTACAGCCTCTAATAGGTTTGCATATTTGATAATATATGGTATGATTCATTGCAGCTGATTCACTCTCTACTGGTTTTAACTATCTTGCTCATAAAGGGCTGTAGGACAAATAATGAAAGTTACATCCTAATTATGTGTCTCTGTTGCATATGAGAAAAAAGGTTTTTGTCTATTGAAAACTCTGCAATTGGTGCATCATTCAAACTCTGTCATAATTTTCACAAGTGTATGCTTCAGGTCAAGGTTTGAGAGCTGAGGTACTAATATCAATTTGGAAAGAGAAAAGAGTAATGTACATGCTGGTTACAATGATATTATGGAAGGGACTATCACAGTACATTGCATACTTTTTGCTACACATATATTAAAATGTTTGCTATAATTCCTTAATCATGAAATAATTAATTGTAAATGATTATTTCGCTCAGAGTGAAGTAAGAAAAAAGCATTTTTTTAGTCCAATTGGGCTGATATCTGATGTAGACACTTGTCTAACAGATATCACAGGGGTAAAATATTGACTTCTAGTACTAAGTGCCCAATTTTACTGTCATGCAAAGCACTAGTTGCAATTTGCTTTGGATTGGAACAGTGTCACATTCATGTCAAATTTCCTCATTGTCATGTTTATAATGTTGTGCATTGCTGCTAAGACCATTTGTGCCATTTTTTTTTCAATAGAAAACTGTTTTATCTTTATTCAGAAATTGATATTATTATTATTATTTTTTATTTATTTATTTATTTGGTACCACAGATTCTGCAGCACCAGACCAGATAAGTAACAAATAGATGAGGTAATAGACATAAGTAGCACAGATGGGTGTGAGTAATAATATTGGGACTCACACCAATTGCAGCAACAGACATGACAGGATGTACGAGGGAGTCAGACAGCAGACAGACATAGGACAATAGATAGAGGGGACCCTGACCACAAGAGTTTTCTAGAGGGAGAGGTGGTGAGAGACAGTAGGAGCAACTGGGAGAAAATGGAAATGACAGACGAAGGAAGAGGAGGTGATGGATAAGATGGTCAGGAGGTGTTAGGATAGACATGTTTGAAAATGTGAGTTTTGAGTGGCCATTTGAAGGACTGAAGGTTGGGGGAGAGTTGAGTGAGGCAGGGTAGGGAGTTCCAAAAATTGGGGGCAACACAGCAAATGTCTTAGAGACTCAGTATAGGAGGATGTAGTGAGAGAAGATTTGAGGGGAAGGTCAGAGGCAGAGCGGAATGGCCAGATAAGTATGTACATCAAGGCAAGGTCAGAGATGTAAGGGGGAGAAGTGTTGAAAAGGGATTTGTAAGTGAGGTTAAGGAGCTTGAATTGAATTCTGAAATGATACAGAGCCAATGAAGGGATTTCTGCAGAGGAGTAGCAGAGGACCGACGGGAGAAGAAGATGAGCCTAGCCGCAGAATTCCGTATGGATTAAAGATCAGAAAAATGAGAGACAGGAAGCCCAGTAAAACCGAGGTTGCAATAGTCTAGACGAAAAATTATGAGTGAATGGACCAGGATATTGGTTGCTTCTTGAGAAAGGAAGGGACGGATTTTTATGATGTTATGGAGAAGGAGGTGGCAGGATTTGGTGAGGGACAGGATATGAGGGCTAAAACTGAGGGCAAAGTCAAGGTTCACGCCAAGGCAGTGGGCTTGGGTGACAGGAGAAAGAGTTATGTTGTCCATCAAGAGGGAGATATTGGAAAGAATAAGAACATTAGCAGGAGAGCTACAGGTAGTTACAGCCGAGAGACAGCTAGATACTTGGGGTAGGAAGACGGGAGAGAAGTTAGGAAATGAAAGATAGATTTGCGTGTCATCTGCATAGAGGTTGTATTCTAGGCCAAATGATTGAATAAGTTCACAGAGAGAGATGATGTAGAGAGAGAAGAACATATAGTGCTAAGGACAGAATCTTGGGGACTCCAACAGAAAGAGAAGAGGGGGAAGGAAGAGTCGAAAGCACAGGCACTAAAAGAGCGGCCAGTGAGGTAGTAGGCAAACCAGGAGAGAGCCTTTCATGAAATCCTAGGGAGTGAAGTATGGTGAGGAGAAGAGAATGATCGACAGTGTCAAAAGTAGCAAAGTTGGGGAGCATTTGAAGAGAGAAATGACCATATGACTTACTTGAAAGTAAATCGTTTGTTACTTTGCTGAGGCCAGTTTCAATTGAGTGAAGGAGATGGAAGCCAGACTGGAGAGGGTCAAGAAGAGAGTAGGAAGAGAAGAGGGGGTCAGATCATTGAAGAAAACTCATTTTAAAATTTTAGAATCAAAAGGAAGCAGAAATATGGGGTAATAGTTTTAGAAAGTGGATGGGTCAAGGGGGGATTTCTTGAGAATAGAGGAGATGAAAGCATGCTTGAAGGCCAAGTGGAATATACCAGTGGAGAGAGAGACGTTAAAGAAGAAACCAAGGTGAGGGCAGACATTGGGAGACAGGGAGCTGTGGAACTTGGAGGTGACAGGGTCAAGAGAACACTTGTAGAAAAAGAGTAGGAGAGAAGAGTGGGGGTCTCAGATTCAGTTAAAGGAGGGTAGAAGACAAGCGTGGCAGAATGAGCGAAAGAGAGGACATGTTGTTGGAGGTGAGTCTGGTGAGAACAGATATCATTGTGGATAGGGTCCATTTTGAGCGTAGTGAAGGATGAGTCCAATAAACCTACTGTCCAATAAACAGTAGGTTTATTGGACAGGGAGGAGAAGAGGGAAGTGATATAGCTTTGTTGGGCAAGAGAGAGGGGAGAATAGTGATAGGAAAGGATAAATTTAAAGTGGATGAAGTCAGTGATGGAGAGGGATTGTCTCCATTGGCGTTCAGAGGAGCAGGAGCACTTTCGGAGTAGACGAGTAAGAGAAGAATGCCAGGATTGGGGTTTAGACTGGCAGAGACAATGTGTGCTGGCTGGGGTTACAGTATCAAAGGTAACAAAGAGTGTGGAGTTGTAAAGAGAGACAGCAGCATTGGGACATGATCGGGAAGAAATGGAAGCAGTTAGTGTCAATGCTGTTGATGAGACGCTGTATGCAAGCAACTTTGGGTAAGAGGGGGAGCATTGGGTAAAGGGAGGGTAAATAAAAAAGTGTGGTCAGAGACGGGGAGGACAGAATTGGAAAAGTTGAAGATGTCACAGAGATGGGAGAACACTAGGTCCAGGTAGTGACCATCATGGTGGGTGGTGAAAGTTCTCTATTGTCTGTTTACCAATCTGGAAATATATATTTGTGCTCATTTAAGTGGTATTAAAATTGATGAAAATCATAAAAATCATTGGCAGAGTTCTGCCTAAATGGAATTTTCAACTACCTCAATGTTGTAATCAAGGTTAAACCAGTAGGACAGAAAATCTGTCAGATACATAAATGCTTTATAAGTAAATTGACATACAATATTTTAAAATGCAAACTCAGAATAAAATAAGCCCCTTCAGGGATCTGCCCAAATCATGCATCGTTCCACCAAAACCACATAGACCTATCCAAACCACACCCACACTGTTATGAAGCCACATCCCTTTTTGAGTTGAGGAACTAGTTGACGGAATCTGATGTACTGACCTTGATGTAGTATTAGGGCAAAATGTTGTTTGGTTGATGTTTATGAAGTACATGACAATGCAGTTTCATAAATAATGGCTAAATGTTGTTTTACAGCAGAATGCACATGGAAGTACCTTCTATAAACAACCCAAAAAATCTTTGGAAATCTGACTCCAAAAGAAGGCATATATAATACATACAATGTGAAAGATATTTCTTTTTTTCATTTTTGTGGGAAGAACTTCCAAACTACCAGCTTCTATTGCTTTAGGCTACAGAATACATTTATTTATTAAGCTACTGTGAGGGTTACATTTCTCCATTCTTTTTTTATGGCTGTTTGCATTTTGCAAAAGTGTCATTTGTATCATATTTTTTATGAATAAGCATTATACATTTATACCTTTCAATTATATCATAAAACGTTAATTGGTTGTGTCATTCATGCTCTTAATGATTAACAATTGTTTGGCTGTGATTACACTTTTCTGGAGTATAATTTGCTGACAGTGCATTAACCCCTCAACTGATGGATTTCAGTGTACTCAAATTGGTGTGAGTTTTATATGTTTTGAAGTGAAGCCATACAAAGCCTTGGTATAGTAAATAGGACACGTGGACTGTTTTTGGGGTGTGATTTTCCTCAATTGTGTAACCTGACTATTGAAAAAGCAAACGTATAAAAAATAAAACAGCTGTTTAATTGCCAATCCGATTGGTTATTGGGATGTACTAAACAATTTTTTATTGCCGCATACTGATTTTTAATAACGGATAACCCTGTTTGTAGTGCCTCCTTCCGTTTATCCTGTCTTTTCAATTTATTGAAATGCTTTAAGGACTACGTCAGTGAGCAGAGAGGTGAAGTCAGGAGATCTGGGGGTAAATGTATCATAGTCCGGTTTTTGCATCCCGCACGAGATCGGCGAGATGACAGCTAAAATTTAAAACGGCGCTGCCTTGTAAAGGCAAGTTTCCCTTTACAAGGCAGCGCCGCTTTAAATTTTAGCTGTCATCTTGCCGATCTCGCGCGGGATGCAAAAACCGGACTATGATACATTTACCCCCTGGAGTTTTAGACCAGATGTATCACCTCACTGATCAGAGGATCCTACCTTCATAATATAATAGTGTGTGTGCCTGATTGTATAATCTCTGAATTTCTCACAAAATCTTGTGTCAATAACTATATACATACAATACATTACATTCCCTTACTATGCAGAGACGATACTGAGAAAGGCGGAGGACCCAAGAATTCAGGGGTTGAACATTCAAATGTGTGGTTTAAGTTTTAAAGCAAAATGAAGATCAGTGTTTACAGAAAATGAACTGTACAGCTGTTAATCTTGTCTTGCATGGCTGAGCCCTCCAGCTGTAAATGTTTGGGTCAGCATTCTCTCCCATTCAAACAAACAGCAACATGGTGAGACTGGTACACAAGGGAACTGGGAAAATCCTCGGTGGGACACACTGCCTGAGGGCCTCGCCGCCTTCCCAAGGCTGGTGGAACATGGTAAGTCAGAGCAAATGTGGGGATATGGTGGAGTGGCGCATGTGTAGTGGTACCTCTTCCACTCATGCACAAGCGCCTAATGGGGCTTCATGGCACATCCTCCAACCACTGCCAGGGTGTGCTGGAGAACCCAGCAGTGCCCGGCCTCTAACTCTGACAGTGCATACTCTTTTCCCTTTTTCAAGTTGAAAAAAATAAATTATGATAAATGTAATTACTGTTGACTACAGAGGCAGGGAGTCAGAGGACTCAATCAGTACCGGACAAATGCTGCTTGCACCTGCACAGAAGATAACAGTGAGTCTTTACTCTCCTCTCTGTGATAATCTCGCTTCCCCTCTGTATCAGTCTGTCACCTCTTCCTCTGTCTATGCCAGCCTCTCTACCACTCTTCTGTCTATGTCAGCCTCTCTACCCCCCTCCTGTCTATGCCAGCCTCTCTACCCCTCTCCTGTCTATGCCAGCCTCTCTACCCCCTCCTGTCTATGTCAGCCTCTCTTCCTTTGTCCTGTCTATGTCAGCCTCTCTTCCCCTCTCCTGTCTATGTCAGCCTCTCTTTCCCTGTCCTGTCTATGTCAGCCTCTCTACCTTCTCCTGTCTACGTCAGCCTCTCCTCCCCTGTCCTGTCTATGTCAGCCTCTCTACCCCTCTCCTGTCTATGTCAGCCTCTCTACCCCTCTCCTGTCTATGTCAGTCTCTCTTCCCCTCTCCTGTCTATGTCAGTCTCTCTTCCCCTGTCCTGTCCATGTCAGCCTCTCTACCCCTCTCCTGTCTATGTCAGCCTCTCTTCCCCTGTCCTGTCTATGTCAGCCTCTCTTCCCCTGTCCTGTCTATGTCAGCCTCTCTTCCCCTGTCCTGTCTATGTCAGCCTCTCTTCCCCTGTCCTGTCTATGTCAGCCTCTCTTCCCCTGTCCTGTCTATGTCAGCCTCTCTTCCCCTGTCCTGTCTATGCCAGCCTCTCTACCCCTCTCCTGTCTATGTCAGCCTCTCTTCCCCTGTCCTGTCTATGTCAGCCTCTCTTCCCCTTTTCTGTCTATGTCAGCCTCTCTTCCCCTGTCCTGTCCATGTCAGCCTCTCTTCCCCTGTCCTGTCCATGTCAGCCTCTCTTCCCCTGTCCTGTCCATGTCAGCCTCTCTTCCCCTGTCCTGTCCATGTCAGCCTCTCTTCCCCTGTCCTGTCTATGTCAGCCTCTCTTCCCCTGTCCTGTCTATGCCAGCCTCTCTGCCCCTCTCCTGTCTATGTCAGCCTCTCTACCTTCTCCTGTCTATGTCAGCCTCTCTTCCCCTGCCCTGTCTATGTTAGCCTCTCTTCCCCTGTCCTGTCTATGTCAGCCTCTCTTCCCCTGTCCTGTCCATGTCAGCCTCTCTACCCCTCTCCTGTCTATGTCAGCCTCTCTTCCCCTGTCCTGTATATGTCAGCCTCTCTTCCCCTGTCCTGTATATGTCAGCCTCTCTTCCCCTGTCCTGTCTATGTCAGCCTCTCTTCCCCTGTCCTGTCTATGTCAGCCTCTCTTCCCCTCTCCTGTCTATGCCAGCCTCTCTTCCCCTGTCCTGTCTATGTCAGCCTCTCTACCCCTCTCCTGTCTATGTCAGCCTCTCTTCCCCTCTCCTGTCTATGTCAGACTCTCTTCCCCTCTCCTGTCTATGTCAGCCTCTCTTCCCCTGTCCTGTCTATGCCAGCCTCTCTTCCCCTGTCCTGTCTATGCCAGCCTCTCTTCCCCTGTCCTGTCAGCCTTTCTTCCCCTATCCGGTCCATGTCAGCCTCTCTTCCCCTCTCCTGTCTATGTCAGCCTCTCTTCCCCTCTCCTGTCTATGTCAGCCTCTCTTTCCCTGTCCTGTCTATGTCAGCCTCTCTACCTTCTCCTGTCTACGTCAGCCTCTCCTCCCCTGTCCTGTCTATGTCAGCCTCTCTACCCCTCTCCTGTCTATGTCAGCCTCTCTACCCCTCTCCTGTCTATGTCAGTCTCTCTTCCCCTCTCCTGTCTATGTCAGTCTCTCTTCCCCTGTCCTGTCCATGTCAGCCTCTCTACCCCTCTCCTGTCTATGTCAGCCTCTCTTCCCCTGTCCTGTCTATGTCAGCCTCTCTTCCCCTGTCCTGTCTATGTCAGCCTCTCTTCCCCTGTCCTGTCTATGTCAGCCTCTCTTCCCCTGTCCTGTCTATGTCAGCCTCTCTTCCCCTGTCCTGTCTATGTCAGCCTCTCTTCCCCTGTCCTGTCTATGCCAGCCTCTCTACCCCTCTCCTGTCTATGTCAGCCTCTCTTCCCCTGTCCTGTCTATGTCAGCCTCTCTTCCCCTTTTCTGTCTATGTCAGCCTCTCTTCCCCTGTCCTGTCCATGTCAGCCTCTCTTCCCCTGTCCTGTCCATGTCAGCCTCTCTTCCCCTGTCCTGTCCATGTCAGCCTCTCTTCCCCTGTCCTGTCCATGTCAGCCTCTCTTCCCCTGTCCTGTCTATGTCAGCCTCTCTTCCCCTGTCCTGTCTATGCCAGCCTCTCTGCCCCTCTCCTGTCTATGTCAGCCTCTCTACCTTCTCCTGTCTATGTCAGCCTCTCTTCCCCTGCCTTGTCTATGTTAGCCTCTCTTCCCCTGTCCTGTCTATGTCAGCCTCTCTTCCCCTGTCCTGTCCATGTCAGCCTCTCTACCCCTCTCCTGTCTATGTCAGCCTCTCTTCCCCTGTCCTGTATATGTCAGCCTCTCTTCCCCTGTCCTGTATATGTCAGCCTCTCTTCCCCTGTCCTGTCTATGTCAGCCTCTCTTCCCCTGTCCTGTCTATGTCAGCCTCTCTTCCCCTCTCCTGTCTATGCCAGCCTCTCTTCCCCTGTCCTGTCTATGTCAGCCTCTCTACCCCTCTCCTGTCTATGTCAGCCTCTCTTCCCCTCTCCTGTCTATGTCAGACTCTCTTCCCCTCTCCTGTCTATGTCAGCCTCTCTTCCCCTGTCCTGTCTATGCCAGCCTCTCTTCCCCTGTCCTGTCTATGCCAGCCTCTCTTCCCCTGTCCTGTCAGCCTTTCTTCCCCTATCCGGTCCATGTCAGCCTCTCTTCCCCTCTCCTGTCTATGTCAGCCTCTCTTCCCCTCTCCTGTCTATGTCAGCCTCTCTACCCCTCTCCTATCTATGCCAGCCTCTCTTCCCTTGTCCTGTCTATGTAAGCCTCTCTTCATCTCTCCTGTCTATGCCAGCCTCTCTTCCCCTGTCCTGTCAGCCTTTCTTCCCCTATCCGGTCCATGTCAGCCTCTCTTCCCCTCTCCTGTCTATGTCAGCCTCTCTTCCCCTCTCCTGTCTATGTCAGCCTCTCTACCCCTCTCCTATCTATGCCAGCCTCTCTTCCCTTGTCCTGTCTATGTAAGCCTCTCTTCATCTCTCCTGTCTATGCCAGCCTCTCTTCCCCTGTCCTGTCTATGCCAGCCTCTCTTCCCCTGTCCTGTCTATGTCAGCCTCTCTTCCCCTGTCCTGTCTATGTCAGCCTCTCTTCCCCTATCCTGTCTATGTCAGCCTCTCTTCCCCTGTCCTGTCTATGCCAGCCTCTCTACCCCTCTCCTGTCTATGCCAGCCTCTCTTCCCCTGTCCTGTCTATGTCAGACTCTCTTCCCCTCTCCTGTCTATGTCAGCCTCTCTTCCCCTGTCCTGTCTATGCCAGCCTCTCTTCCCCTATCCTGTCTATGTCAGCCTCTCTTCCCCTATCCTGTCTATGTCAGCCTCTCTACCCCTCTCCTGTCTATGCCAGCCTCTCTACCCCTCTCCTGTCTATGTCAGCCTCTCCTTCCCTGTCCTGTCTATGCCAGCCTCTCTTCCCTTGTCCTGTCTATGTCAGCCTCTCTTCCCCTGTCCTGTCTATGCCAGCCTCTCTACCCCTCTCCTGTCTATGCCAGCCTCTCTCCCCCTGTCCTGTCTATATCAGCCTTTCTTCCCCTGTCCTGTCTATGCCAGCCTCTCTTCCCCTGTCCTGTCTATGCAGCCTCTCTTCTTCTGTCCTGTCAGCCTCTCTTTCCCTCTTCTGTCTATGCCAGTCTCTCTTCCCCTGTCCTGTCTATGTCAGCCTCTCTTCCCCTCTCCTGTCTATGTCAGCCTCTCTTCCCCTGTCCTGTCAGCCTTTCTTCCCCTATCCGGTCCATGTCAGCCTCTCTTCCCCTCTCCTGTCTATGTCAGCCTCTCTTCCCCTCTCCTGTCTATGTCAGCCTCTCTTCCCCTCTCCTGTCTATGTCAGCCTCTCTACCCCTCTCCTGTCTATGCCAGCCTCTCTTCCCTTGTCCTGTCTATGTCAGCCTCTCTTCATCTCTCCTGTCTATGCTAACCTCTCTTCCCCTGTCCTGTCTATGCCAGCCTCTCTGCCCCTGTCCTGTCTACACCCTTGTCTTTTGTTTGTCTCTTTTGCCCCCGATATGTGTCTCTGTCCCCGCATTGTGGGTGTCTGTCCTTTCTCCCTGTTTGTATGTCTGTCTGTCTCTCTTGACTCCTCTTATCATATACACTATATGGACAAAAGTATTTAGCTACAGCTTTTAATTATTGAAATTAGGTGTTTCAATCAGGCCCGTTGCCAGAGGTGTATAAAATCAAGCACCTAGCCATGCAGTCTCCATTTGCAAATATTTGTAATACAAAATGGATCGTTCTGAAGAACTCAGTGACTGTAACCGTGGTACTGTGATAGGATGCCACCTTATCAATAAGACGGTTCGTGAAATTTCATCCCTGCTGGATACTCCACGGTCAACTGTACATGATATTATTAGATAGTGGAATCGATTAGGAACAACAACAACTCAGCCATGAAGCGGAAGATCATGTAAAATCACAGAGCGGGATCAACTACTGCTAATGCGCATGGTGCGTAAAAGTCGTCAACGCTCTGGTGATTTCGTAGCTGAAGAGTTCTGAACTTCCACTGGTATTAATCTAAGCACAAAAACTGTGCAGCGGGAACTTAATGGAATGGATTTCTATGGCCAAGTAGCTGCACACATCTCCAAGATCAATGCCAAGCGTCGGATGGAGTGATGTAACGCACACACTGTGGAGCAGTGTAAATGTGTTCTGTGGAGTGATGAATCATGCTTCTCTGTTTGGCAGTCAGATGGGCGAGTCTGGGTTATCTGCCTGATTACATTATGCCAACTGTGAAATTTGGTGGAGGAGGGATAATGCTATAGGGCTGTTTTTCAGGGTTTGGGCTAGGCCCCTTATCTCCAGTAAAGGGCAATTTTAATGCATCAGCATACCACATCAGTTTGGACAATGCTATGCTTCCAATTTTGTGGCAACAGTTTGGGGAAGGCCCTTTTTTATTCCAACATGACTATGCCCCAGTGCACAGAGCAAGGACTACAAAGACATGGTTTGATGAGTTCGGTGTGGAAGAACTTGGCTGGCCTGCTCAGAGCCCTGACCTCAACACCATCAAACACCTTTGGGATGAACTGGAACGGAGAGCTTGCGAGCCAGGCCTTCTCGTCCAACATCAGTGCCTGACCTCATAAATGCTCTACAGAATGAATGGACACAAATTTCCACAGAAACACTCCACCATCTTGTGTAAAGCCTTCTAAGAAGAGTGGAAGCTGTTATTGTTGCAAAAGGGGGGACCAACTCCATATTAAAGTATATGTATTTGAATACAATGTAATTACTGTCCCTTTGGATGTAATGGTCAAGCGTCCAAATACTTTTGTCTATATAGTGTATATCCGCCCACTGTCTTCTACCATTTGCCCCCACCACACATTTTTGCCTTTGTGCCTCTTCTCCTGAAGTTTACAATGAATGGATGATGATAAGATGATGATAAGAAGCAACTTGGAATAACAGAGCCACAACCATGTCCAACGCCACATAACTGAGCATGGCATATAAGCACAATCTTATTACATTAATCATTTTTCTGAGCACCTGAACAGAAATAGTCTGCTACATTATGGACCTTATTCATCACGCTCAAAACCCCATTAGCACAAGCGTTAATGGGGTTTTGAGACAATGCCAGTCAGGGATTCCTCATTGAAGATTGTGCATGCACTAAGCGGCAGATTTATCAAAGCGCATAAAGCCCTATGTCGACAATGCTGTCGGTGGCAAGTTATTTTTAGATGTACACATAGTTACATGATTTGTAGTTAGTAAAGGTGTATAAAATACTTTTCATGTGTTCTGTCTTGATAACAGATCAGGTGGTACACTCAAAGTAGTACTCTTTGGGGCTGATATATTAACAAAGTGCATATGTGTTGAACAATTGCCTTAATATTCTTACTTATACTGATTGATGAAAGTGAATTAAGGGAATTACTATGGATTACTGCATATTTGCAGTTTGTTAGTACTTAGCCCCCTTGGATCGAAAACTGGTTAGAGAATAGGGAACAGAGAGTTGTGATAAATGGAACATTTTCTAATTGGTCAAAGGTCTTAAGTGGAGTTCCTCAAGGTTCCGTGCTGGGACCACTCCTTTTTAATATATTTATTAATGACCTTGGTGATGGTTTAGAGAGTAAAGTTTCTATTTTTGCAGATGACACTAAACTCTGTAAGGTAATAAAATCAGAGCAAGATGTAGCTTCTCTACAGAGGGACTTAAATAAACTGGAGGATTGGGCGGCTAAATGGAATATGAGGTTTAACACAGATAAATGTAAGGTTATGCATTCAGGGATCAAAAACAAGAACGCAATCTATAAATTAAATGGAATTAATTTGGGAGAATCTATAATGGAAAAGGATTTGGGAGTGCTCGTAGACAGTAGACTTAGCAATAGTGCTCAATGTCAAGCAGCAGCTGCAAGGGCAAACAAAGTATTGGCATGCATAAAAAGGGGCATAGATGCAAGGGAAGACAGTGTAATTTTGCCACTGTATAAATCATTGGTAAGACCTCATCTTGAATATGCAGTACAGTTCTGGGCACCACTCTATAAAAAAGATAATTTGGAACTAGAAAGGGTTCAGAGAAGGGCGACAAAATTGATAAAGGGTATGGAGTCATTAAGTTATGAGGAAAGGTTAGCCAGTTTAGGCATGTTTACTTTAGAAAAGAGGCGTCTAAGGGGAGATATGATTACTATGTACAAATACATTAGGGGTCAATACAGAGAGCTTTCATGGGAACTTTTTACCCCAAGGACCATACACAGGACACGTGGTCATCCCATAAGGTTAGAGGAGAGGAAATTTCACAACCAGCAAAGGAAGGGGTTCTTTACAGTAAGGGCAGTCAAGATATGGAATTCATTGCCAGGAAAGGTTGTGATGGCAGATTCAATAGATATGTTTAAGAAAGGGTTAGACAAATTTTTAGCGGAAAGGTGTATCCAGGGATACGACCGTTAATTTAAAATAAAGGATAGTAGTGGATATAGGGTAAAAATTGGATTGCAATATTGAGTCTGGGGGGATTTTCAAAATTGAAACAGATTGGCGGTTGCCTACTCCGGATTAATTTCAAATATAAGTGCAGGATCGCAGGAGATCCAAAATAGGTTGAACTTGATGGACTGGTGTCTTTTTTCAACCTCATCAACTATGTTACTATGTAGATTACTCTCTGTTTATTACTAAGTGAATGACAATGGGTCTATTTAAATATGAATTCCACTTTGTTATTATGTGTTCTAAAACCATTCTGGAGGTTGGCCGCACCTCTTCAGTGGCTATACACTATCATAGGCCCTTTCATGTCCCAGTCTGACACTGAACAGAGAGGAACAGTGTTAATGACAAGGTAATGAGAATTGCTGTCTTACTACCACTTGGGTTGTCCTAAATCAAACAATAATAACACCATCAACAGGGGCAATACCCAGGATTTTTAAGGGGGGGTTTCCTCCCCCCCAAAAATAAAATAGAGAGAGAGAGAGAGCTGCTGCGCATGTGGCCGCGCATGCACAGCAGCTCCATTTTGGCGATGCTGTACTGTACAGCCGCCGTGGCGCTGACAAAGAAGCGTCCGCGGATGCTTCTTTGACAGTGCCGCGGCTGCTGTACAGTACAGTGCTGCTGGTAGAGGCAGTGTTTAGCGCCCGTTCGTTTGCGGGGGGGAGGGGTTTCTGGAGAACTAGAAACCCCCCCTGCGTGCGCCCCTGATCAATATGTAATTAATAGGAAATAAAAACAATTTTTTTCTAAAGATCTGTCCATGATAGTGACCTATGCACTACATTGCTTTCATGTTAATAGACAATATATACTGTTTTTCAAATAATTGTAACTATTTTAATTTTCCTAGACATTAATAATGTGTTGACAGCATTGTTTGATTTTCCTGCTATCAATGTCATCCTTGTAGCATTTGTTAGCTATAGTTAACACATGCCCTCCTCTGTTTAACAAGTCTCTGATTTGTAATAACTTTCCTTGCCAGGGGAACAGTATCAACAAGAGATTAAGGTGGAAGATCTCAAATTAGTTTCACACACTATCTGAGAACACATTTAGTGAGAGGCTACAGAATGATGAAAAGAGGAAAGGTTGAGATTCTCATTTATTCTTATTACACTATATTGATGAAGTTAAACCTGCCTAATTATGACTAAGGTTAGGAGATTAATTGACTTTACCGAGATAGATCAAAATGCAGGTTTTTCTGTATTTTATGCTAGCACAGAGAGTAATGGCATGGTAAAAGAGACGGCAACAGCAAAATGTTCTATCTTTACAATTTTATTAGTAAAGTTAGAAAAAAAGAAATAGATTTAAATGCAGACAAAATTATATAGCTACAAATGATAGATGAAGACTTTACAGAGCATGTATTTTAAACAAAGCCCATTAAAAGTCATCAAGTAAAGTAAGTTATCTTTTCATGTATTTAAAATAAATGCTCAATATTTCCCACCTTAAATAAGTTCTACAATCCTAACCTTTAATAATTGTCATTGTCATGACAGTTACTCAGAAAGTGCTGGTTCTTTGTTATATGGGCTTAGGATAAAGATAATTCTGCTGTATTGGAAATACTTTACTCTGTTGGTAGATCTGGTTTGCAGATTGTAGTGATAGAGAAGGCAAAATCCTAGGGATTTTAGTGCACATCAGCACCAAGTATTCCCAGCTACACAAAATAGTGATCCTAAGGAGAATGTGGAGTGTGGGACGAAATCCCTAGATATTATAGATCATCTAATATAACACTTATTGCCACAGTGTCATCCTTTGGTTTAGCTTAGTTTCATGACAAGAAAATAGTTAATACTTGACGTGTGTAATGGCATTAAATAATATGTTTATTGTGCTATAAAAATAAATACTTTACTCCATGTATATGTAATTTTATATTATTGATGTATTCATCCCAATGCCTTTGCCCTTACCCCTACCCACACCAAGGGCTGCATTTAGATATACCCTAGACACAAGTGATTGGTTGCTAAGTGGTGCTGAACTAAAGTGTTAACCGCAACGCTTTTTGACCCTACCCATTCCACAGAAGATGTGGCAGAGAAAGCACAGGAGTGGAGAAGAGAGGAGCAGATGGATCCTTTTCAAGAGAGAGCCCCAAGAGTTCATGTGCAGAGAGTACCTGGTGCCAGAGCACAGCAGTGGTCCAATGTCCAGAGGATGGTGTTCAGTTGTATCCAAATATCCTCCAGCACTGCACAGTCTGGGACAATATGAGTTACCCTGCTAACTACAACTAATTTACGCTGGGTTGCTACTAAAGAGTGCTTTGCCCAATTGAACTAGTGGTGTGCAGTCATACACATCCACTGCACTGAAGGTGTCCATTATTCCAACTGTTATTATAGAGACAGAGCTAGTGGTTATACCAGCCCTTCTTATCTATCTTGAACAACCTGCACAGACCAGTGGTTGCAGTATATATTCAGAAGTGGTGGAAAGTAAAATGTAAGTGATTGGAATTTGATCGTTTTGCAATCAAATCAGTAAAACAAATGGCGGTATGAGGTACCACCGTTCAGCGGCCCACTTCGGCCACTGGCACAGACTGCCTTGTATCAGAGGCTGATACTCATCTTTCTCCAGGAAACTGCCTTATCATAATGTTATGTATTACCTAACGCCACAACACGTCATCTATGTCAGCACTTTAAAGAGTGCCAACAATAACAAGTTACCTGTACCGCATGCCAATGCCATTCTAATATATTATTATGATTGTATTTGCTTAAATAGCTCAGGGTGGATGTCTGTTCATATAACAGTGCATGAAATAGTAATACCAAGTAAAACATTATAGTAATACAGTATTATGTAGCATTACCTAATACCCTTTTCTTAAGCACACTGTCCTTATGTCTTATCATTGTGCACTAATAAATATGACAGGTGACTTTCCCCTAGTCAGGTATGTGTCTCTTTAACTGTTCCAATCCTTCCCATGAGTTGGGCAGAGGTTTCACGAGTTGACCACTGGTAGGAATCCAAAGACCCTATTACCCCAAGGACTGCAAGCAAGATTCAGGTGGAGGCACTGTGCTATAGACCAAGGTGAGATATCAGTCACATCTGACAACTTACATTCCTAACCCCATCTCTGTGGCCAAGCAATGTCTTGTTGGAAAACCTTGCTTCCCATGTAGCTACTAGGCTTCTCCCAGTATTCCTGATGGAAATTCTAACTTAGGTTAATTAAAAATAGATTGTTGTTTGTGGTGCACTAATGTGCTAAATAACTACATGACTATAACATTAGCATAGTTTGACTGCTGTGGCAATGGTTTTACACAGCCATTAAATTATATGGAAACTGTTATTTCAAATATCTGTAATCACATACAATGCATCCTCACCTGAACCATATTCAATGTAGATTCTTTTCCAATGACCTATTTACAATACAAAGAGCGTCTTAGTGACCTCTATGCAATACAGAGAATACTCTAATGATCTCAGTTTAATTCAGAGATCGTTCTAGTTTCTGATAGTGTCTGATATACAATACAGAGATCTTTCTATTCAACCATGTACAATGCAAGGAGAATTCTAGTGATCTATGTTCAAAACAGAGATAATTCTAACAACCCACATACAATACATAAATCATTTGTGTGGCTAATAAATGCACATAGCATCTTAGTGACTACTATACAATTGAGAGAACATTCTAGTAACATTTAGACAATAGAGAGAGCATTCTAGTGTCCTCTATTCAACACATACAGAATTCAGCATTTTAGGGACCCTATATAATATCAAGAGCATCTCAGTGATTGATGTCCAATATAGAGAACATTTGAGTGGCTTCTCTACAATACAAAATAAAAAGAGACACACAGAGTAGGTGAGTTAAACAGGAATGTCTGTTTTATACAAGAAAACTTTAAGCTTAGAGCCCTTTCACACACACTATATAGCTTGAATTCTGGGTTTATAAATACATGTATAGTGCCTGTGAATAGAATAATGCATATATTTAAAGCAATATGTGCATTACTTTATTGCAGATCAGCAAGTGCCGAAATCCTACCTTTATAAGAATGATGATTCTTGATTGCACTACATTGAGAGATGCGCATTAGTTATGATATATGAATGTTTACCCGCTATAAGTAATGCATAGCTTTTATAGTGAGCATCTTTTTCAGAAAACCTGTTCTTACACATTCATACATTTCTCACTTCATGTGGTACACAGTTGTCTGCACTTGTTTTTCTCCTGCTGAATTAATTAACTCAGGTTATAGAAACATCTATTAACACCAATCAAGTTATTATTTCAGTATTGGTTACTGCAATAAGAATAATAAGTAAGCAAAATGGAAGATGATCATTGCACAAATAGGGGTTATGTTGAAAGATGAGAAATCTGAGAAACGTTAATGTGTGTATGTATGGAACATACTGGGCCACTTACATGTTTGTGACTTGACTCTAGTGTATAGTACAGCAGGAGCTAATTAAATGAAATTATTTAAAAAAACACAACTTGCGCGCTACAGTAAGAAAACCAGTAATAGTCCTGTAGTGTCATGGAAGATCACCTGATATCAAATGATTGCAGCAGTCTCGAGAGGAAACATAAATTTCAAGCAGTCATCACAGGACTAATAAAAGAGTTGCTTGAATGGCTCAATCAAGTTTGAAATTATATCATACCAGACCTGTACGACTGCCCAAGATTTGTTTTTGGTTCTTTTGTGATTTTCCCAAAACAGTTAAAGCACATCTACTAATAAAGAGAGCAGAAACACTCCACATAGCATAGACTGCCTCGCAAGTAAAATAAACATTGGATAACTTACAATTGTAGCGGAGCTATTGTACCCATATGCGTTTCAGACTGTCAGTGCGGGACAGTCTAAATCCAATTGTCACAATCCTGTTTGTATAAATGGAAATGTATTGAGAGTTTAAAACTAATGCGTCTATTTAACATTGTTGGCTAGTGGGCTGCAGTAGGTACCATTTTGTATCATGCATACCGCTGTAATACAAAATGTTCTGCTGCTTGTATTTTCCATGCCAGGTCTCATTGGTGAAACCCCACCTCTAATCGAGCAAAAAAAATAGCCGCACAGGGGTCCCTTCCTCCGGTGAAAGGTGGAAGTGACCCCTGCGAGGCTATTGTGCATGCGTGGCTTATGTTATGCATGCACATAGTGAGGGGACCTGTCAATGGACCCACAGCATCTTTTCTGTCACTGATGGAGACCTATGGACTCCACTGAAAAGCTAAGTATCTTGAGATGGTATTGGTTTTTTTTAATGCTAGCTAAATGGGGTCATATCACAGTCCCCACAGAGGTCTATTTGGAGGTCTATTTGGACTGCAATGAGCAACGTAATTTAGGTTAAGGAATGAGAAACCTATGATTTTTACTGTTTTAACCCCTTAACAAATTGAAAGAAGAGCTGCGATGGACATGCCCTGGAGAAAACTACTTTATTCTACGTTAATAGACCAATGCAATTATAAACTAAATAAAAACAAGAAACCAAAGAGGCTCAAAGTTTTGCCAGTGTAGGCTGGCTTTATCAAGAGCGGGTAACTAATGACAGCGGGGAGCACCATATAAAGGAAATAAATAGACAAGATTCACAATGTATAGTTAATTAATCCTAATGACCTAGGGGAAGGGATAGAAATTACGTTATACAAACAGGTTGGGTAATAGACCATTACATGAAAAATCTATGTTTCTCTGCTCCTTTCTTGATAGATTTGAAATTAGGTTTTTACCAATATCTAAATCCCAATAATGGGGCTTTTTTAAATAGTATGGCGGAAAGAGCAATCAAGTACTGCAGCCCAAGGCGACAAACCAGACACCAGCATTTACAGTCTAGTATGGTCAGACTATTGAATGCTGATTGTTGATTGGTTGCTATGGGTAACAGCACATCATTGCTAGTTCCACAATGTTATTAAATACCAATTCATTAACAGATCATTTGTCTCATCATAAGTACAGAGAAAATTAACAACACAGGTAGCACTCATCTGCTAAGAAACAAGTGGATACATTGAATAGCCTCTCCACATGAGATGTGGAAGTTACAATAATACCAAACCACTTGGGATAAATTGCCACAAAATCTCTTGATTCACAAAATTGTTATCTTGATTTATCTATTGTAAATTCCAGCTAACTGCCCGCCCCCTGCTATTTACACTTACATGTATCCTGAATACTGCTGACAGACTCCTTGAGCTCTCCCGTTAGATGATGATGGCTTCATATACCTAGAATTCATTACAAACACCACAAACCACCGAACCTTACAGATACTCTGATTTAAAAACACTACTTATAAGACTCAGAAATGTAAATATGTATGTGAGCAAGATTTATGTCAGAACTACAGATATATGAGATGAAGGTGAATCATAGGACAGTAGGAACATTTTTTGCTGTGCATAGTCTATTTGTTCGTACAGTAGCTTGCCGTCAGCCTACTGATGGAGCTTGCAGAGAGCTGATTGAATTGACTGACAACAGGAACCATTGCAATGGACTGTGGAAATGGTTACATATGTGTTTCCGAATGTTACAAACTGCCTTTTGTATTTTTATATTTAGTGACTGATGTAGTCCCTCCACATCTATGTGATGTGAAGCTTGCTCAGCCTATGAAACCATCACATGTTTTGTTTGGAGAGTGCCAAATCATCAAGAAACTAAATTTAGGTAAATGATCATTTAAAAAGAGTAACACAATATACCATTGCTCACCAGTGAACAAAAAAATAAGCTGCCAAAAGGGGAGAGGAGGAGGAGGCGATCCCTAATCCTCCCTAAATATCCACAATGAAAAATAACAACAAAAATCCCCGGCGCTAAAAACACAATAATACACATCTACTTATTTACTTATTGGTCTTTTATATTGTGTTTTTAGCTCCGGGGATTTTTGTTGTTATTTTTTCAAATGATCATTTAAGGTGGCCAGACTTCACCCTCAAGTCTACAATTAATGGAGGGAAGTTTTACATAAGTCCTTAACTACTTCTCTGTACAAATGAATGGAAATGTGTTCACTCTTTAAATGTTGCCAGCATACAGAGATACCTGTACCACACTTAGGATACCACCACCAAAACTCCAAGACAGAATGCCCCAAGCATTGTGTTCTATGAGACCAGTGTGCAACCTACATCACAAAGCACATCTAAGGTCAGCAGCTTCGAAAAATAGGGTCCGGGTCTTGTAAGACTAAGATAATCTCTTTCACAACTCTCCTATTGTTAGAACATGTTTCCTTAGGATGTAAGCTTATGCTGTTGCAAGTTAACACAAGCTTTAGCAATCAGAAAAAAATAAAACATTTGAAAAAAGAAAATATATACAGAGCATACATGTACATATTTATTATATTGTGTACCATACAAGCAGTCCAACGCCAATAAAGTGCACACATTTCTTACCCCTTTAAATTGTAGATATCCCGAACAAAAACAAAGGTATCTTTTTTAATAGATGATTAAATGAAAGTAGCTAAGGTAAGAATTAATTGGATTTTTGCCGTTCTTTTAATGCCATCTCTTTGGTTAACATAGAAAAAGAAAACTATATTTATCCTAAAAAAACAGAATAGAACATGTGCTTAGGTGGCATAATTACATTTTTTTATTAAGCTATTTCTGGTGAAACTGATGCCAAGCAGAGATAGACAAAATGGTTTCAGGTGCAAATTTGGCACAGATCTCTGCCATTGAAAGAGTTAAAATACATTCGGAATCATTGCTCACTGAAGGCATGGCAAATGATGTTGGATATCATTTTTTTTGGTATGTAGACACTGTGCTTCTCATAGAATTACCATAGAGAATAATATACACTGTAATGTAGATGATACATATATTAGAAGTCACCAAATTCTGCAATCATATTAAGGATTTTTATAGGCTATGGAACTCTATGGTGACTTCAAATATCCAATACCATACTGGATTATACACTGCAGTGCAGGATACTAATTAGTGTTCTACATACTATACTAAATTGCTAAACTGTCACTCACAGAGATAATGATAGGTACTTACCTGCAGCCCTCCGCAGCTCTTGTGGCTGTGTACAGCATTCTGATATCAGATTATATGACTAGTTTGTACAAAACTGATCATACATGTTATTGGCTAATAGTTATTATAATTGGTACTATTTCTGTATCGGTTCTATATGGCATATCATGACTCACAACGGTCCTGATTTTTGTGGAATAATCACGATTTTTAAAGGTCAATGGACATGCTACTGGGAAGGGGCGTGAGTCCTTGTGGGATATGGGTATTATTTTGCTGGATCTGGGTGGGGTTTGGGTGGATTTTTTCTGACATCCCAATCATGAATGCTGTGTGGTATGTAATACAATGTTACATACATGAGCTGAGACAGTGCAAAGTTGAATATCCCAGACTATGTGTGCTTTACCAGTGAGCTCTTCCACATGAGTGTGATTAGTCTAGGTTCTGTCCTCTGGGGATATACTATTCTCTTATTGCTACATTTAATCAGTCTGTATAAATGCAAAGCTGTAAAAAATATTCTGTATTTTTGAATACTTATACATTCATGTGCTTATGTTAAGTTGAACGCAAATTGCGTTTCTGGGGTATAGTACACTTTTTTTTTACTGTTGGGCAAGTGCACAAAGAAGTAGTTTTGAAAATAACGGTGTATGTATATGCTCAGATGTGAAAATATATATTATGTATATATTATGTAATATATATAAAATATGTATTATAAACCAGAAAATTAATGTGGTTGAACTTAACATGAGCCTCTCAGTGCATACTTGTCTACTATTCATTCTACCACAATGGGAACTGCAGAGGCGAGGTATGAAAAGAATATGTGGGCACAACTTGAAGACGTGGGGGAGGCAAGGCATATAATGGTACTAGTTGCCTCATCCCGCCCCTTCACAGCCCACTCAATGTTAACCAAGTTGAGCAGAGCTAGATGATGGTATTTGCATCATCCCATGTCTCTGCCCACCTTGCATGGAGGTAAGCGCTCTTGTGGGAAAATTGCCTAACCTCTAGATAGTCTCCCGGACATCCTGCGAGAGTAAGTAACTATCAGAGGCACACACAGGGCATGAACGGGCACCAAACCCCAATACACAGCAGCACTGTACTGTACAGCAGACGTGGCGCTGTCACAGAAGCGTCCACGGTGGTGCTGTATTGCTTCTTTGACAGCGCCGCGGCTGCTGTACAGCACAGCATCGCCAAAATGAAGCTGCTGCGCATGCGCGGCCGCATGCGCAGCAGCTCTCTCTCGCTATATATTTTTTTTTGGGGGGGAGGAAACCCCCCTTAAAAATCCTGCGTTTGCCCCTGACTATGGCTCAATGTCAATGTCGAACATGCTGGGACTTGTAGTTACACAATAGTTTTTTTTAACAACATCTTACTTCTTTCTGCTCTAAAAGATGTACAAATGTGCTCGACTTGTCACAAAGTTTAATAGGACAAATGTCTCTAGATTGCTTTCAGACATAACATTTCACACTATAACACTGGATATATAGATGAAGCTTCTAGGAAAACCTATACTACACACAGACAAAGATACTGCACCATGGCCTTATATAATAACATCTGCTTAGCAGCATGCCTACAAAGTGGAGACAACATGATCTACAATGGGATGCCACAATATAGAGGACAAATAAAATGTGCAGCTTGGGACGAATGTTAGTCATTAGGAAGGATACTTTGGCCAAACACAACAACATATGGTCATTGCTTTGTACAGTCAGTATACAAAAAATCTCACAGAAGACATCAATTAAACTGACCTGCATCTGGCTATTCCTTTGAATCAGCGGCACTAAACAATTAATTCCATCATTACAATTTACTTAGTGCTAAAAACAAAGCTTTGAAATTGGTTGTAAAATTTATTTAAAAAAAAGTTTGTCTTGGAACACAATCAAACTGTGTCATGAGACACAGATTGCTGAGGCATGCTTTTTAAAGGGCAACTAACCCCCGAAATCGCAAAATATTAAACGTGAAGTTAAAAGGCACTGTTCAGTTTATCTCTAACTAAACTACTGTTTAAAAGCAGAGTAGGATTGAGCAATTCCTCCACCATTACCGAGAGCTAACAATGTATCCCACATCTTTAGGATACTGTCCCAGTTGAATCTGCTACAAGGCCAATTATTAAACTACAGGGCATTTACATGTCAATTACATTGCCGGCAAATCACTGGGCATGATGATTATTATTAGTCCACCAATCTGCAGTCAACACAGACCATTTCTTTTACCTTTGACACTTGCTAAACAATTTCACAAGCACTAGCATGGCGTGGCCTTCTAAAAAGAGCATGCTGGGTATATTTATTTAAACATAAACACATCAGTTACTTGAGCAGCACAGTGGCTTAGTAGTTAGCACTTCTGCCTCACGGCACTGGGTTCGATTCTCAACCATGGCCTTATCTGTGTGGAGTTTGTATGTTCTCCCCGTGTTTGCGTGGGTTTCCTCCCACAATCCAAAAAGCATACTAGTAAGTTAATTGGCTGCTATCAAATTGACCCTAGTCTATGTGTGTTAGGGAATTTAGACTGTAAGCTCTATTGGGGCAGGGACTGATGTGAGTCTGTTCTCTGTACAGCACTGTGGAATTTTATATAAATACATGATGATGATTTCAGTTATATTATATAGCTCAGTAATACACAAGTTTTCATATAGATCTATACCAAAACCTGCTTTTGCTCCTCTTTAAGTATAGCTAGGCAGAAACTTGCGCACAAAAAGGGTATTACTTGCCTCTATCACTTACAAAGAAACAGAGAACTTTCTTATTTTAACGCACTTCATTTCTAACAATCATGAAAATATTGCAGCAACTTGGCCCCACGAGTCCTACACAAAATCTCAATGAGTTTTAAGACCTGGGAAACCATAGCAATTTGTGACCCGAAATTCTTGTCAGCTAGAAAGATGTCCATTACCTTCTACAACGCTTCTGTGTTCATCGCTGTCTCCTGTAACATTCACATTTAGAAAAGTTATTGTTCGCATTTCATAACTGACTGTACTAAATTCTATAGTGTAGTTTACTGCTAGCCTTAAATTGCTTTGTGTCCCATGAAATTGAGCTTCATTTCAAAGAGTACAGGGAAGGCTGGGCAAAGCTTGATCACATATTTTTAACCTGTTGTTAGCAGACTGGCTATTCAATTATGCTGAGCATTCTCTTCTAATTAGCGGGTTAATTTTATTAAATGAAAAAGAATTGCAATGCATTTGAAATGTATTGTATTTTCGATCATTTTGAAAGAAAAAATAACTACCATGAGGAATATCTCTTTCCCTTAACTTTTTATGTGTTTGCATTTTGTTACAGGAGAATGGTTTCAGTGGAAATAAGTTGTAGTTTACATGTCTGCCAGCAGATGGGGGCATTGGTTGCTCTACAGCAGGCATGTTTTATGTATGGTGCCATTATATACATTTCCCTATTCACTAGGGGCTTACTTTTATTACCTTAACCTTCTTATTACTGAATGAGCCTACAATTCCACAGCAAATCACATGGATGACGGGAAATATTAGTAATGTAATATAGAATAGCTACTGCAGATATGTCTGTTTTTTTCATCACTGTTTCTGTTCTATACATCTTGCAAAACACTCTTTAAAAGAAAAATGCGCATCATTTTACTGAAAGGATTTCTAAAAATATGAAGGCACTGATCTTCTTTCATGTTCTGCTATACATTTGTAGCCCAACTATAGTTCACTTGTGTTTAAATGCTGATCGTGTAAAAGATCTGTGGGAATTTCAGGCTGCGACCCTCTTCAGCGTTGCACCCTGGGCGGTCGCCCTCTCACACAGCCCTAGTTGTGGGTCTGGGGAATTTAACACACAAAGGGTTAAGTGTGTGTATTTTTGCCACAGAAGTTTGCATCCTGTGATTGTAACTCTGTTGGCTTTTAAAGTGTATTTGGGTTTGACCAGTCCTGAGTAATGATATAAGGCAGGGTTTCCCAAACCCAGTCCTCAGGGCTCCCTAACAGTGCAGGTTTTCTGGATCACGTGACATAATTAGGACCACCTGTGGATGTGTTACAATGTGTCAGTCAGTAATGACTACACCTGTGCTCCAGCAAGGAGATATGGAAAACCTGCACTGTTAGGGAGCCCTGAGGACTGGGTTTGGGAAACCCTGATATAAGGTATGGTTGATCTTTAGGTAAATCTAGATAAGGTTGGTATAGTTAAATTCTAGAAAGGTCTAAGATGGAGATGTATAGGTGCTCTGCAAGGAGCGGTAACAGCCAGACTTCCAGACTTCAATCTCACCCAGGCACCTTTAACATGAAGCTGATAGTAAGTTTCTCAGGAGATCCTGCTATAACTGAGAAGAGCTGCGATCCAAAGTATTTCTGCTCTCTGTCATATGTGACTGTGGTTGTCATAGTAATCACATGACACTGCGCAAATTGTAAATCATTAATACCAGTTTAAATCAAAACACTAAGGAAAAATGAATGTGTACAAGTAATCAGAGTGATTTATATTAAAGAAACACATGTCATTTTCACAGGGGATTGCTTCTTTCACCATAACCAGGAAAAATACACTACTACATAAGAACCTTAGACTCACTGCTGCTACCAGTTACAAATAATGCTGATTGCTTTTACTGCTGAGTCCTTTCCTCCAGATTACCTCCATTATGGAGGTAATCCAGTGGAGAGCAGTCTAGTCACCATTCCCACACACTTTGTTTCAGTAAAGCATTGAAAATTCACCTTAAGTAGCTGATATCGGTTATTTTGGATCACTCCTCCATCACTCACTGATTGTACAGATTTGAATATATTAGCATACAAATTATTTTTATTTATTTACACTTAATAGGCCTGGTTGTTATAGTTTGTGCTTTGACATATGCAAATGCCTCTTCTCTTGTTTTATATGCTGGGATATGTGACAGTGCTATATTTGTTTATATGTTAACATTAATTAAACTATGAAAATTATCATATTATCCTCACCATGATTTAAACCACACTCACTATTTAGCATAGCCATAACTACTATTTTGCATGACTGCTGTGCGCTTAGCATATTGGAAAATGCTCATCCCTTTTAACTCTTTTTAAAGGATTGGACTGCCACCCTGAAGACAGTGAAAGACTGACAGTGATCCATCTTCATGGTCCCACACACATAGTCATCAGTAACGAAGTGTATGGCAGGGTCTGATTATCCATTAGGCTGGCTAGGTTGCAGCCTAGGGCGCAAGATTTTTGGTGGTGCAAACTTGTGACAGGGAGAGGTATAATTTTAAAATATAAGAGAATAGTTGTTATCCAAAGTAAAAAGAACATGAAAAAAAACATAGTAAGGCTTTAATAATGACATATTCCCATGTATAGGCTGAAGACAATGAGTCAATGAGACGGGCACTTGAAGATAAACGAGTAGGAGAGACAAGGAAGGCGATAGATGCAGGTGCAACTCCCCTCTTCACTGTAAGTAGCGCTCGTTCACAACTGTGTTCTGATGTACAGTACAATAGAGTGAGAAAAATTACCATGACCCATTTAAAAAGCCATTTTAAATTAAGGACAAGTTTGTTTTTACCTTTAGCCTGGATTGAAAGGTGAGGGGGCACTATGAGTGTATTAGCCTAGGGTGGCCTGAACCCTTAATCAGGCCATGGTGCATGGGCTACTTGGTGGCACAGTGGTTAACTTTGCTGCCTCACAGTGCTCTGGGGTCATGAGTTCATTTCTGACCAGTGTGGGGTTTGTATATTATTCCTGTGCATGCATGGGTGTACTCAATTATCTTCCCACAGTCCAAAAACATGCGGGTAGGTTAATAAGCTTCTGACAAAATAGACCTTACTCTGTGTCATAGGGAATTTAGATTGAAAGCTCCAATGGGGTAGGGACTGATGGAAATGACTACCTATACACTCTACATCACTGCCCAATATGCCTATCACTAATATATATATGTATATATATATATATATATATATATATATATAGTAATAATAACGTAACCTGTTGTTTCCTCTTACCCAAACACACTTGATCAGATTTGAATCATGTTTAATAATCATTTTGGTGCCAACATGGTTGATCAATATGAGCAAAACAAAATGTACGAACCAAATTGCAACAATTGTGGGCATCTTAAGAAAGGATACTTTTATGATAGATAGCACAAATACTGGATTAGTTCTAATTAGGCCCACTTAAGAGGTAGACCAACTTAATAAAACAAACACTGAAGCTGTAGATTAAATGCAGCACTTCCTGCAGTGAATCATGCGTTTACTGTTTGCAAAGTGAAAAAAATATCTTTCCTAATAAAGTATTAATCAAGCTAATGTCAATAGTGTCTGGTGATTACAGGAGCAAAGTAGCAATTCCATTATTAGTTAGCACAATTATCAGCAACGCTGTTAGTTTATTGTTCCCTATCAGTCACATATTATTTTATTACTGATTCACAGCAGACCCAATGTTCTCAAACTGATCCCTTCATGGAAGGGACGGCAGGCAAACATATTACTTAACATTAGCAATAAATGAAGCAAACCTACAAGGATGACTCTGCAAAAGTGATTTGAGAAATCATGAAATTAATAGCAGATACAGTTAACCTCGGGTCCAGCATTACACTACTCGGACGACCCTTATTTGCACTAAATTTCCGAGCCTGAATGAGACCACAGGTGGTGTTATCTGACAGACTACAATGCATTTAATGTGAGTAATCAGACTTCCTTATTATCTTCTATTCACTTTGTATCTGGAACATTTGCAACCGACCAGAGAAATACCTCGCAAATCACGATCAGCAAATAAACTCTGTATATGAACAACATTACCGAGGTAATAAGAATCATACCATCTAAAGCTATTGTTCCTATTAGGTGAAGTGTTAATCATGTTCTGCAGAGGAAAATCAGAGATACAGTTGTCCAAAGCAATTACTTTTTTTTATTGCTTTATTTTACTATTACCCAACTTTTCATGAAACTTTTCTCTTACAGCTAGGATCGGGAGTCTACTTATGGATAGGTCAAGAAGGATTTTGTTTCAGCATGTGCTGTCCTAGGCCATAGTAAATGTAACCTCCCAAAATTAGCAACTGCTCACCAAACTGCTAAAATCCCCCTGTCCATTTTCACTCGCTCAATTCCACTTGAGTGTCGATTCTTTGTACCTGTATTTCAGTCCCTTCTTTAATGGCCTATGGATTTACTGCACATAGCTCTTCACTGGATAAATGTGTGGGTGGCACAGCTTAGCTTGTAAAAACAAAAATCTAATTAGAATTAGTAAAAGAAAATTTACTACATCTCTTGACTTCTAAACTCTGCACCTCAGTAGCCCTATATGGTAAACACAACTGAGTACACTAACAGTAACATCCAATATCTTAGGTGATATGGAAAGTCCTACTTGTCTCACATGTGAAAGAAATATAAAATAAAGTCTTGTTTGTCCATGATAAGACTCCAGCTTTATAATGCTATGATTGCTTTAAGACTATAATACCAATTTAGGGGGTGGGCAGCCTCATTTGTGTTGGGTAAGGAGACATGGGCTGTTTAATCGGAGACATGGCCTGTTTAATCGGAGGCTTCATCTCAGCTACAAGAGAATGGAAGCAGATGGTTCAGAGTTGTGATCTGTGCAGATGTCCCATCTATTTCCTATTTTGTTATTACATATGTTATCATTGGGATTGAACTACTAACATGATCAAAATTGCAAACAGCAACCAATCAGATGTTCTCTTGCCTTAGTCTAACCTGTTCTAGACCAATCAAAGTTTACTATATTTCTGATTCACGGCTATGGCTAAGTAGGCATGTGCACCATTGCATCATTTTAGTTATTCACTTGCATTCGTACAATGTAAAACTTGAAATGGTAGCAGTAAATGCTAAAAATAACTACAGGTAATAATAAAAGCCAACCTATTTCATGAGTTTACTCTCCTTTAAATCCCTCATCTTTGACTGCTTCTGTGTATTATTATATATTGCTTTCATTTTGTTTTTAATCCACTGCTCAATTTCTTTTACCATTCAGCCATTAGTGTCAGTTCCTTGAGATATATATTTTGTATTTCATAAATGTATCTGATAATATCCGTCCAGTAGTTTCTGGCTCGGGAATAACAGACAATCATTGTTGTGCGGCACTCTGATTCAGCTCTTGAAATGTGCTGTGGCTGCCAAGGTCAGAGGTAAAAGGATTAGACATGTCTAATTTGGCCCTGGGGGTTTGTGCTGTGGATTCAGCTTTTATATTTGTATATTTTAATAGGGCTCCACTGATGGGAACCTTTCTAACTTTCAATTTTTTTTTTCAATAGGACACAACAGGCTTATTTTATAGTTAATAAATACATGCCAAAGGGCCCTGTGTTGTTCAGCCACCCAAGAAGTGTTTTACAGGACTAGTAAAACAAGCTATGGAGTTCCTTTATAATTAGTTTCATAGAGCAAGATAACTCTTGTAGAAAAACATCACGTATGGGTCTAATGACATCATGTCTGCATTTGTACATGTGTTTTAATCACAGTTTCTCACAACAAAATAAAACAGCCTGGCTATTAAATTAGCTGTTTCTATTTATTGTTTATTTATGTTGTTAAGTTATCGCAGGCATTCCAGTCCTGCGTTTGTTTTCGGTTGCGCAATAAAATCATTTGAAATTTACAGCTTCACATCACACTTCATGTAACAGTGCTAGGCAAATATTGCTGAACACACATCTGTACATGTGACTGATTGACAGCTGGCTGATACTTGGCATTGATTGGCAACTTGTATGGTCATATGTTTAAGGCTGTCGTAGTGTATGCATAAGCATGCCCCCTGCTGTTTACCTGGTATTAATCCTACTCTAGATGCCTTATGTGGGAAGGAGAGCTAAAATGCCTATTTCAGGCAGCTTGTTGTGTAATTAGGTGTTGTGAAATTGATAGAACGGGGGTGATTTATGTTGATGAATGCAGTGTAATGAGAAGTTGAAGCAATGAAAGTTTGACAATAGCAAGCCTGCTTACTTTACAAAATGTTGTCCCTGCAGTTCATGTTGTAGAAACTTCTGAGCTAGAATATTTTTATTGCATCTGACTTGGAAGCTTGAGAAAGTGATCATACATTCCATTTTTGAAGCTGAAACAATGATATACTATAAATATAGTAAACTGGATTTAAGAGAATTCCACCTAAGCATTAAAGTAGAGAAATAACAGACAACTTTCATCTTATTGAGTTTTGCAACAGAACTGGCTGTATCACAGACATTACACAATAAAATTGTTAATTCACATCTAACAGAATGTATTGTTTATGAATAGAGCTGAGACAGCAATGGTCAATTCTTTCTGCTGCATTGTGTACTTGGGGTAGGTGCAGGTTCACAGCCAAATTAGGGGCCTGATTCATTAAGGATCTTAACTTGAGAAACTTTCTCATTTCAGTCTCCTGGACAAAACCATGTTACAATGCAAGGGGTGCAAATTAGTATTCTGTTTTGCACATAAGTGAAATACTGCCTGTTTTTTCATGTAGCAAACAAATATCAACTTTAAATTTCAGTTTACAAATAAGCTATTAAGTATTTGTGTGCTACATGAAAAAACAGTCAGTATTTAACTTGTGTGCAAAACAGAATACTAATTTGCACCCCTTGCATTGTAACATGGTTTTGTCCAGGAGACTGAAATAAAAAGTTTCTCAAGTTAAGATCCTTAATGAATCAGGCCCTAGGTGAATATTTCATTGAGCAATTTTGGGAATTGTAGTTAGCTCTACCCCCATTTTTTAAGCCAGCAGCAATCTTTCATTTCACTGGTGTTGATATAGCTTCAAATCATTCTTAGCTTCAAATCATTCATATCATTTGAGCTCATCTAATTTCTCAACACCTGCATGAAGTACCTGTCTGAACAAAGAAACATATTTAAAGTAAATTACAGGTAACGCATGAGAACTGGAAAAGCTGTTTAACAAGGCCAAAGTAAGAAAGAAAAACACCCCAGCAGTAGGTAAAGGATTTTAACTGATGTATCTATTTTGTCTATAGATCTCCTTTAACTATACAGTAGGTTTCCACTTTCTTCAGTATATCTACTGCTAGTCAGTAAAAAATAAATGAGCATGTTTCTTTCAGTAAAAAAAAACTATAGTGATCAATAAAATCTGTAGTATGTAGTAATATGATATCTTACTGACACACACAATTACACACAACATAAACTTCACAAGTGGTGTCATTTTGTGAATGCTTTATTTCATGCTGCTGAGTCTGTTAGATCGCAGTTAATTTGTTTGTGCTACGTTTTCATATTCTCTAAATAATATGCAAATAAAATAGTATTTTGTCAGTAAATTTTCATAATAATGAAAACAGAGAGCAACAAATGAATGTTGAATGAATATTTTAAAATCCGTAATTGAGAACTAAATGATCACATTCTTCTAGGTACAAAGGGGGTGTTGCCCTGTTCTGTCCTAAGGGACGTCTAGCTCCACCCAAGGATTTATCTAGTGCCACCCAGGGGCATGTGCAAAAGTTTAAGGCAGGTGTGGAAACAATGTTGCAAAGTAAGAATGCTTTCAAAAGTAGAAGCGTTAATAAAATTATCAAAATGCAAAGTGAATGAACAGAAGAGAAATCTAAATCAAATCAATGTTTGGTGTGACCACCCTTTGCCTTCAAAATAGCATCAATTCTCTAGGTACACTTGCATAGTTTTTAAAGGAACTCGGCAGGGAGGTTGTTCCAAACATCTTGGAGAAATCTGTGGATGTAGCTTGCTCAGATCCTTCTGTCCCTTCATGTAATCCCAGACAGACTCGATGATGTTGAGATTAGGGCTCTGTAGTGGCCATATCTTCACTTTTAGGACTCCTTGCTCTTTATGCTGAAGATAGCTCTAAATGACATTGGCTGTATGTTTGGGGTCGCCGTCCTGCTGCAGAATAAATTTGGAGCCAATCAGATGCCTCCCTGATGGTATTGCATGAAGGATAAGTACCTGCCTGTATTTCTCAGTATTGAGGACACCATTAATCTTGACCAAATCCCAAACTCCATTTGCTGAAATGCAGTCCCAAACTCACAAGGAACCTCCACCATGCTTCACTGTTGCCTGCTGACACCCATTATTGTATCGCTGTCCAGCAAGGCTAATACAAGTAATACCAAGTCCAAAATAGTCCAGAAGACAGAAGCTGCCGAGACGAAGCAGCATCCTAAGACGATGTTGCAGTACAGGTGGAGGCAGATCCTGAAACATGGGTGACATCCCCCTTATTCTGAGCCCCCACTCTACATGTAGCGGGTATGTGGGATTGGCGCATACTCAGTGAAGTGCAGGGAATCTCTGTAGAGCCCAGCATCGACCCTGGCTATGTACTATTAGAAACTGTAAAGGGTTGCAATAATTATACATTTTTTCCTTAAATGTAAAACACATAAGAAAATAATGCAGTTCAATTATTATTGAATACATATATTGTATTATTTGTGGTCTGTGTGCAAAAGTATATGATTTTGGACTTCATTTCCTTCTATTACTGTATTATATTCTGTTGAAACTATTTTGTTGAGTTAAAAAATAACTGATATGTAATCTTAAGCAATGTTTTTGAATGAGAGTATGTTCAAAAGTACTTATATTTCAACATCTTCACTGTATGAAGTTTGAATTACTTTTTATCAATTTCCCTCACTGTCTTATGATTTAGTGCATACTGTCATTTGGAAAAAATACCTGAGGATGTATAAAGAGGCAACGTAAGGGGATACACTACCTGACCAAGAGTGATTGGCAGCGGCTGTAACTACTTATAATGTCAAAGCCTTCCTTTGTTGATTGATGGAAAATGAAGTGTAATAAATTAAAATGATCACACATCATTTCCCATCGATTGAAATGCCAAATTCTTGACAGAATAATGTGTTACAGCCAATACCACTCACTGTCTTAGTAAGAGATTGATTGTTCATCCTTCCATCAATGTGATCAGACATCCATAGAATCCTGGGTGGAACAAGGCAGCTACATTGTGCAGCAGATAGTAATACAGAGTGACACGTCCTTCTTTATGTTCCAATGAAAAGTTAACTATATTCTTTTTAAAAACTCTGACAGTCTGTTATATTCCTGTTTGGAAGGTGCTGCAGTATAAATGATGCACATAATTGGATGTGATATGAGACAGTATTCTTTAAAAGTGTACATTTTGTGTAAATGAGATAATCCTGTCTGAGTTTATCTGACAGCTCGTGGACTGGATGTAGCTCTGTCAGGTTTTTTGTTGTGTGGATTTCAGCTTACCATAACTGAGGGTCTACGCTGACTCTGTTTTATGACATCATTTATTTATTGGGGTCACCACACATGCTTATATTTCTATCATAATTGGTAACCACACAATTTAAATGTAGCATCCAAGTTGATAGGAAATGGAAAGACATCATTAAAGTTTTAAAAGTTTTCATAATATTATAGATCTAGAGCTATATTTACTAAACTGTGATTTTGAAAAAGTGGAGATTCTAGTTATCATTTATTTACTTATTTATTTGCACTCTGCAAAATGACAGCTAGAATCTGATTGGTTGCTATAGGCAACATCTCCACTTTTTCAAACCCACAATTTAATAAATATACCCCTTAAAGTATATCCAGAACTAAAAATTTTGTTTTGTAGATTACTGAAATAAGATAAGAGGCAGAGGGAGAGTATTTCGAGATGCAGTTTCAGATGTATGAAGGGGTGGTGTTTTTGAGGGCTTCATGGTGAGGGTGAGTAAATTGAATTGGAATCTGTAGAATATGGAAATAAAAGTGGATGGAGTTGTTGAGTGGATGTAGGTGGCGAGAGAGCAAGATCGTCTTGTTGCACATTTAAAATGATGATGAATAGATAAGTGATTGGAATGCCAGGCTGGAAAAGGTTGCAGTAGTCAAAGTGGGAGGTGATGAGAGAATGAATAAACATTTGGGGGTAAATGTATCAAGCTTAGAGTTTTCCGACAAGTTTGAAAAGCCAATTAAATTCTAGCTATCATTTATTTAGTACATTCTACAAAATGATAGCTAGCATCTGATTGGTTGCTATAGGCAACATCTCCACTTTTCAAACCCACTGGAAAACTTTCAGCCTGATACATTTACCCCTTGGTTGCATTTAAAATCAGGGGACTTAGAAAATTGTCAAGTTCACCATTCTCTGCTAGGGTTCAAGGTTTTCCATTTACGTTCACAATTTGTGCTTTTAAATATTTTATTTTTAAACATTTTAAATATGTTTTTTAAATAAGTAAAAAATATTTAAACTTTTTTGAGTTTGGTGAACACTCATGTGTTTGAACTTTGCGTTCGATCTTTACATTTGAGGGGTGACATTTGCCATTTTAAAAAAGTTTTGATCTATAAATTAAAACTTGAAAACGTTCGATCCTGTTCTGATATATGAGAATTAGCTCAAACAGGGTAAAGCCAACTTGAACATGGTCAAACCTGTTGGACTTTCTAAATGTAACTATTTTTTTTTTTTAATTGGTCAAAATTCTATAAATTACGGAAATTTTGTACTGATTATTCAAAGCAAATAGAGAAATGATATGTGGCCGTTTCCAGAACTCCTACTGGAGAGAATAAACTGAGAGTGGTGTGGGGAGTGTAGGAGAAGGTAGGTGGAGTGCAGGGTCTGTCATGAGAAGATATATTGCAAAATGGTGTCAGTTTGGCCTTTGAAGTAGGTGGCAAAGTGGTCATTTGTAGGAGAAAGGGAGAGGTGGTGGAAGCTGGCAGAGAAGATAGCTGAAGATGGCAAAGAGGTGTCTAGTGCTGGTACTGGGTGAATATTAGAGACGTGAAGTAGGTTTGCTTGCCAAGTGAAAGGGCAGTGTTGTAAAGTGAAAGGATAAACCTATAGTGGAGGAAGTCAGCATTGTCATTGTGGTGCTCAGCAGCACGAGAGGGTAGCAGGAATGTTTGTTTAACCATGGTTGAAGTTTGGAGACTGTATGTGTTGACTGTTGACTGGAGCTACATTGCCTAGGGCTGAAGTGAGTGTGTTGTTCTAGAAGAGGCATCCAGATAATGGCAGGATAGGGTAGTTATAGGCGAGTGGTGTAGTGTTAGTGAAGATGAGAAGTGGATCGCACTGTGGATCTTGATGCAGGGCCGAGCATGATGTGAAGTAAGGAAAGCAGGTTGAGGTTGGATATTAGCAAGGTGAAATTGGAGAAACTAGAGATGGAGAATAGTAGAGTAGGGTTGTGAATAAGAACATTGAAATCAACTAGTAGTAAGGACTACGGATAGGAAACAATTGAGCAAGGCAGGAAAGTTGTCAGTGCAGACTAGCGAGTAGGAAAGTAGTAAGGGGTAATAATGGGGGAAGGAGCCATAGGATGTCAGAGAGAGAAGAAGATTTTGGAGATAGTGAGTTGGAGAAAAAGGGATCTTAAACACTTTTTAGCTCATGAATTCCCTTTGTCAGGCCCCTTTTATACCATTACTTTCACCTTTCACCCTCAATTAACAACAATGTTCTTTCTTCCCTGCTCATTCTCAAATATATATTTTCCTCTAATTTAGCAACACATCTGGACTCACACCTTCTTTATAGGGTTTGAGCTGCAAAGAATGCTGCCAGAGTTAACAGTTCCACAATAACACTCTGAAGGGGATTCAACACAATCAACAAACTGTGGTTCTTAAAGAAAGAAGACATAGGTCCATGCAGGTGTTGCTGCCTTTAAGTCTTGAAGCAAATTTGGTTGAGATCCCCTGGCCTCCTATGCATTTTATTCCATGGCGACAAAAAAGACTCGGGACTCCCCATTCCCAGGTAGCCACAATTTCCATTCTTCAGCTCCACTAATAGTTTTCACACCAGTACTGGGCACAGAATACTCTCCTCTGATGCCCATATGCCTATATACCAGGCATGATAAGTGCTGCAATATACACAGTTCATCCCTGTGCTATGGTACAACGTCCACGCATTCATTTGCCAGGCTAAAAACCCCATTGAAGAGACACCTTTCCTAACTACATTTGATTAAGTCTTGTTTCCATTTTATTAAATACGTTTCCAGCCACACTTCCAGTCATATTGCAGAAACATACTCAGGCGCGGGCTGGCAAGTTTCAGCCCGGGGGGGGGGGGGGGGGGGGGGGGCCTGACACGGCCGCATCGCATGACAAGTGATGCTCTGTCTCATCATGTTAATGTCTCCCGCCAGTAATATTCAGCCAATATTTCATCCAGGGGGGGTGGCCGGCCCGAACAGACGGTAGACTGAGCGGCCCGGGGGACCGATGCCCCCCGGCCCGCCGGCCCAGCCCGCCCCTGAACATACTATTACCAGCCACCATTGCACAACACAACCTATTGCCAATCATATTGCACAGGTACGGCATTGCCAGGCTCAAGCTACACAGCATAGTGATCACATTGCAGATACAAAGCACAGAGGCAACTTTGCCAGTCACATTACACAGACAACCTGTTTTCAGACACATTTGAATTTTTCCGACAATTAATGAGCAGGTCACGTTTTCTATTTTGGTCCTGTATTTCTTGACATACATATCAGTAGGCTATTAACCGTTAGCATACAATATATTGCATACTGCTGTCAGAGATCCAAAAAATATTGTAATTTCTGCTATCGTACAGATGCTTGTATTAATGCTTTTAAACTTCAAAGTCAATTTTAATTCATCCTAATTATATGTATGTACTCTACTAATGTATAGTTCAGTCGTGTTTGTATTCTTCTTTTTATATGTGTTACAACGACTCACATAAGTACTCTAGTTAGTCTTAACAATAGAGCCTATGGACTTACGTACACATGCTAATGTATAATTATAAAGCTTGTCAAGGTTCAACAATGAACTTTAAAGTTTCTAAATTCTGCCATTATCCACATTAATAAGTAAAAAGCAGTCTTCTGGGGAAGTATGATGTTGAACTTTGTTATATGAATAAATAAGTAGCATTTTGCTTTTCTTTACATTTGCAGGGTAATTGGCTTGGCCGTTAACATAAGCGACCCATCACTCAAACCACTGAGCTTTTACTGGTTATGACGGATTTAAGAATATATTTTAAAAAAGTAAGAGTTATATTAGCACAGAAAAAAGCATTTGTGTATCAGTGAGTATTTTTCCAGTCTTCTTATCAGATGTCAAATACAGTGAATCTGAGCTCTATATAAATTGACATTAGAATTACCTGTAAGTGAAACTGTATTTCCTTGGCTACAGAAATAAAAACTTTTGATATAACTCATCATTATTATTCCTGAATGCTCCGACCTGGAAGCTTAAAAGAGTATTAGCTCTGTCATATGTGGTATTTTTCAGTCCTATAAAGTAACATTTGCAAACTTCTTTAGCTGCTTGCTACATGGAAATTAAGGTAACTACACTGCTTGATGGTGAAGTATGTAATAACTATTAACTACTTCTGTGACAACTGAAAGGTTTGCAGTGAAGCAATAATAGAGTTCTGAAAGAGTGATTACTGTAATTGATATCCTTATAAAGACTTCTCATTGCAATATATTTGGTGCTTTAGTAAAGTACAAATGTTCTCTATTTTGCTAAATATTGCTAACAAACGTCAGCACAGAAAAGGGAACAAAAGCTACAACCTTAACCTGGAAGTCTTACTACCTACAGTGAAATCATTATAAAAGAAAGATGATAGGGATGAAACAATTCTACCTTTCACATACAGTTTCACATACAGACAATGATTTGCTAAGAACGTATTTTTGCTCTGCCATTTCAATTCACACACAGATGTCAACTGTAGGGTATAGGTTGCAACACATGGCAGGTGTATTGCTAGGCCTTTTGACCTTCTTGTGTACTGGCAAAAAGTATCTGTTTCTCTGTTTAATCACCAATGGAGAATGCTACATGTTATCTGTTCCTGGAGTGGCTCTCAGCAATATTAATGCAAAACCTTTTTTTTTTTTTATTTACTTTTTGTGGTATCTCTTAACTATTGTTTTATTTTTGTATTTATGCTATCTGCAAGTCGAGTGCAATACCCATTGGTTAATCAAAAATTATAACATTTACTGTAATTTGGTAAACATCCCCTATTTATAGGTTTTGGGGAATCTGCACCCCTCTTTTCATTTTGAATGTAGCTGAACAAGTGAATTTAACATCACTAACCAACATCTGAACATCTAGAAATCATGTGTCAACCATTCTCAAAAGCATCTAAGAAACTTGAAACATTCAGTACTCAACTGAGCCTGCATGACGTGTGGTTGTGAACTTGTGACAAAAGGTCAATGACAACATAGCCACCTGGTTTGTCTACAAATGATTAATATCCCCAAAATGCTATCTCACTCTCATTATCCTTGTCCAAAAACTACCACCACCAAAGGTTGTTTTCAAAGCTACCACTTTGCGGGAGCTCTTAGATACTCCCTAACTTATATCCTACTACTGTACAATCAAATTTCATTTGATCAGAGCTTGTAAGCCAAGCAACCCATCTGTATTTCATTTATGAAGTGTTTAGAAATAGACCAAGCTATCTAGCACAAGAAAATATGAACACAAAGGCAGGACGGTATAAAATGGAATATGACAATATGACAAAATAGTCACAATGGTTTAGGTAACAAAAAAGAATGCTATAACGACATATGGTATTTAAAATGCAAATGAGTTTCCTAAAGTAAAATGAAGAAAAGAAGAAACAGGGAAAAAAGAATGTTATTCCTTGCTTTATGTTCTTTAGTAAGCATAAATATGAATCAATCCTTAATAGGACATTGAACCTTGGGATATGAACAATTTTTGATACCATACAGTGGCCTTTTAAACATGGTCTTTCAGCTCCCAGCTCACTTTCACTGTGAGGTCACTAGGAGAGGGCTGTGTAGATGCTAATGGGGTTTTACAACTTTGATGACTCCCACTACACAACCAATTTCATAGGGAATTCTTAAAAATGAAAATATCTCTTTGCCCGTATATTATAGATCAGCAATAAAGCATTTGGTTGCAAATTTACACAGAGATAGCAAAATTTTTTTACAGCATTAATAACATTATATATGTTCACTGATTATAAAAACATACCGATACCTAGATTAGCATGATTTATGAACAATATTTCTTTGATGTATACATTCCCTATAGGAAACAAAAGGAATTGAAAAGACCACACTATGTTAGCTGTTACATCATCTGTTGTGCCATTAAAGTCTTGTCTTACAAGCTGACAGAGAAATCATGCAGTCTATCTACGTTTAAAAAATCTCTCCATGGTAGGATATTGACTACAGCACAGTGCTAGGGTGGGAAAAATGGCCATAGGATATGTCAGCATAGTTAAATTAACATCTGCTTTGCTTGCACACAGGGGCCCTGATTCATTAAGGCCTGCATACTGAGCGCAACCTGCATTTGGTGTGAATCGCACTTATTTCGGCTCTGCGCATGCCGAATTCATCAAGGCACGTATCTCAAGACATGCGCGTTTTTAAACTCGGGTGTAGGTCTGCTGCGCTCTACTACACAAGATACTGCACGATACATCCAAAGACTATATGGATTATAAATTTGCAAAAGAATGCACAGAAAAAATATAATTAATGCCCCCAGTTAATAATTAAGGCATTAATGATCAAACAGTGGGGAAAAAAACATTTTTTTAATTTTTTTTTCCCTCATGAAATACATTACTATACATTATTAGGATGTTGTTAATGTCTACTGAACATAAAATACATTTTTTTTTACAGATACTCCTCATTGCAAACACATTTTAATGCATGCATACAAGACTGTCATCACTAGTGATCATAACTTACACTAGACCTCTTGCTGGTGCAAGAGATAATAATACAATAAGTAACTTTGCTATGCGCGGACCTTAATTCAAACATGGCTGCGTGCGCTTGAGTTTGGCACGGCCTTACTGTACATTAACTACGGCAAAACCCCCTTTCCCTGCCCTGTTCACTACCCAAAACCGTAGGCTGAAGTAAGTGTGCTTTGCATTTGAAGAAGGAGCGGACAGGGCTGTGTTAACTGACGTATGTCCCGGTTCTGGGCATGCACAGAGTGATTTTGCATACAATACGCTCAAAATTGAGCGAATTGTACAGAAAGTTCAGAAATTACGGTGGTAGTCAGCATATCGATGCTGACTACCACAGCAACACTTACCCCAACATGATGACTCCGAAGGGCTCCTTTCCGATGAGGATCGATGACGACTGCTGTGGAAAGTGACTGCAACCAATGCCGATGACTGAAGAATCCGGTGCGACTTCATGACATCACTTACATCTGCGATGCTGTTATCACTGCTGTTAAGGGGGTAATGTAAGTATGCGCCCATGGACAATCTACTTTGAAAGTGCTGTACATTCTCCTTTCGTTCAAGAGACTAAAAAGGAGGTGACAATGGAGTGGTCCGACCAGGGGTTTGTGATGATCTCCAAATTTAAGAGGTGACATGATAAAGCATTACATCCCAGGATCATATCTATTCTCGAGTAGACCTTGTGAGGACAGGAGAAGAAGGTATAGTTGTCAGGTTAAGCGCACGCCAGCAGTTGAAAAGTCTTGCCTCTTTCAGGTGTCTGACCAGGCACCTACTGTGTGAGTGGGAGGAAGAGTTTGCTGTGGAGTGGGATCTATTGAGTTGGTGGTCAAGGATAGAATTGAAGTCTCTGCCTGTCAGAAGCACCCTGCGTCGGATTTTGTGGAGCTTGGAAAAAAGCGCATTAAAGAATATTCGCTGGCCTGTGTTGGGAGCATACACAGTCAGAGCAATTTCCATCTGGCCTAAGCGCCCGATGAGAAAAATGTACCAACCATCAGAGTCGGTGACGCAGGAGAAAAGCTCAATTGGTAGATATCTGCTCAGAAAAATTGCGGCCCCATTGTGTTTTGTTTGGCTTGAGGAGTAAAAGGCTCCTGGGAGGTTGTGTGAAATAAGCAATGGGTGGCCAGGTGGCGAAAGTACGTCACCTGAATGAAAGCAATATCAGCTTGGAGTGTATGGATGGTGGAAATAAATATGAGCGATTGTGGGGTGTGTTAAACCCCTTTACATTGAGGAGGGCCAGTTTCACTGGCATTGTTGAATGGTGAAAGTGTAATGGAGGTAACTCAGGTGTGTTTGGCAGGGTTTGAGGGGGTGGTGAGTTGGGAAGGAGGGTTGGGGATTAGTTAAGGTAATTAGTGCTCAAGGCACGTTGTGAGGAAATTGTGGGCACTTAGAAAACAGGGGACCAGTAGGACCACGGAGCAGCAGGGTACAACAGGACAAGCTGCTTGGGGTACAGACCAGGGTCTAGGGGAACGTGGGTGCTGGTGTAGGTAACAGCACTGTAGGTTAGCTAAAAGTGTAGGAGAAAGTAGGGTATACGCTATATACACTTTTGAGAGGATTTGAATGGTGTAAATTTTAAAAGTATGTCCTGATCTCTAAAGTACTACTATAATGGAATTCTCTTAATGGGGTATCCCCTCCCCACCAAAAATAGATAGGGAATTAGGATGAAGGAAGGTTTTGGATGTGTCATAGTTCAGATTAAAGGGTATTGGTGTGCTAATGGTATCCCTTAAAATACATGTAAAAAATGAAACTTGTATCATAAATAGACACTGTAGAATCATTACAACGGACAACAGTATGGTGTTATAGTACACTAAAAGTGTAGTGGAGCTGACCAAATCAATATATGTATTAATGTATGCAAAAGTGTCCCATGAATACACAATTATACATAGGTGTCAAATTGTACATAACATAGTCAATATGATAGTACTGGGAATGAAAGCTACAAATTGCAAGGAGAAAAACAGACCAGAATGTATTTCCCCTGATCCTTTCTGATGAATTATAGTTCATCTAATGAAAAGGTCTTAGGTGCAAGCCTCTGCTGCTTTTTGCCTATGCTCTGTCTCCAACAAAGTATAACGTTCAAAAGGTAAAGTTCAAAAATTGACCTCTTACGAGAGACAGTCATGGTTGCAAATAAAGGTCCAGATAGGATATGCAGTGAGCGATATTACTTCCACTTGATATTAACAGAGTTATGTAGGAAAGTTCTGGTTGTGATTACCAATCCAAAATATTCCAATGTAGTAGTGGGTAGCAGTTCTATATGAAAATGATCACTCTATGAGTGAATAGCTTAGCTCTGTGATGACCAGTGATTAATGGGAGGAAGCTCCTGAATGGGCGCCTCCTTTTAGGCTGTAGCGGGACGAGCTGAGGTATCTGCTCCCTCTGATGTGTAGTACCCAGGACTCCTGGTCTTCCAAGAATCCCTTCAGCCTCCTTGAAGTTGGTGAAGAGGGCGCTTGTTGTTGCTGGTCTAGGGTTAAAAGTTCCAATGAGCAGTGGCCACAACTGGACACTGCACATGCACATGTGTATGGAGCGAGAAAGTCTGTATAGTCGGTGAGCAGTGTTTGGAATTTAAGCGCCCTCTACACCTCAACTCAAGGGATAGGTCAGTGCAAGATTGAGCGCTGGAATACTGTGTCTCCCATTACAGTAAACTTCCAAGTCACAAGTGCGCAGAATGAGGGTTGTGACAGTAGTGCAGCACATGTGGAGCAGTGAGAGAGGAAAATCAGTCTTGCAGCGGCATTTAAGATAAATTGATGTGTGGATAGATGGGTGAGGGGAAAGCCAGATAGTAGGAGGTTGCAGTAGTTAAGTTGTGACATGATGAGAGAATGATAAAGAGTGTTGGTAGCATGTTGTTTTGGTAAAGTACTGGTAGAGAGACTGGATGTGACGAAAAAAGTAGAGGGCAGAGTCAAATGTGACACCATGACAAAGGGTTTGGAAGAAATGTGTAGTGTTATTTTTTTGAGGGAGATTTGATGGAAGGTGGTGACTCTGGGAGGAGGGATGAGCAAAAGTTCTGTTTTGGACATGTTGAACTTTAGGTAGAGTTGGGATTTATTCATTATGATCTTAGACTATGGTCCAGTGATGTAACTAGACATATGCTGCCCAAGGGTGAACAAAAAACATATACACATGGGACTTTAGCAGCTACACCCTATGCTAATATGGTAGTTATGCCTGTGTTAAGTATCTCCATTATGGAAGGATGACATTTTGGAAATTAAAATGAAGAGCTACAATGGACTCATAAGAAGCAGTGTAATGGGGCTAGAACAACACCATGGGGTAAATGTATGAACATGCGGGTTCTTCAACACCCGCGTGTTCGGCGATTAAATTTCAAGCGGCGCTGCATTGTAAAGGGAAGTTTCCCTTTACAATGCAGCGCCGCTTGAAATTTAATCGCCGAACACGCGGGTGTTGAAGAACCCGCATGTTCATACATTCAGGGCCGGATTAAGGGGGGGGCACAGGGGGCATGTGCCCCGGGCCCCCCTCTCTCAGGGGGCCCCCCGGACCAGCTGTGGCTCTTTTTGCTGCCCCCAAATGTCAGTCTACAGGGGGCAGCACAGGGTTCCGTTTTTAAGTGCTCTGTCGGCACTATAAGCACAGGTAAGCTTTTGCTTTTTTTTTTTGAGTGTTCTGGGCTTCCTTAGCTGCGTGTAGATGACAGTGTGAGGAGGAGCAGAGAAGAGCTGCCCTGCCTGTCTGTGGGGGATAAGGTAAGTTAAGATCTGCTGTGTGTGTGACTTTGTGTGTGTGTGTGACTTTCTGTGTGTGTGACTGTGTGTGTGGTGTGTGTGTGTGTTTGTGTGAGACTTTCTGTGTGTGTGTGTGACTGTGTCTGTGTGTGTTTCAGCCAGAGGAGGAGGTGATTATGAAAATGAAGGGGATAATTGTGGACAAGGAGAGTGTGATTTATGGACAAGGAGAGGGGGTGATTTATGGACAAGGAGGTGGGGTGATTTATGGACAAGGAGAGGGGGTGATTTATGGACAAGGGGGGGTGATTTATGGACAAGGAGAGGGGGTGATTTATGGACAAGGAGAGGGGGTGATTTATGGACAAGGAGGGGGTGATTTATGGACAAGGAGGGGGTGATATATGGACAAGGAGAGGGTGATTTATGAACAAGGAGAGGGGGTGATTTATGAACAAGGAGAGGGGGTGATTTATGGACAAGGAGAGGGGGTGATTTATGGACAAGGAGAGGGGATGATTTATGGACAAGGAGAGGGGGTGATTTATGGACAAGGAGAGGGGGTGATTTATGGACAAGGAGAGGGGGTGATTTATGGACAAGGAGAGGGGGTGATTTATGGACAAGGAGAGGGGGTGATTTATGGACAAGGAGAGGGGGTGATTTATGGACAAGGAGAGGGGGTGATTATGGACAAGGAGAGGGGGTGATTATACAAATAGAGGGGGTTGCAGAGTGACAACCCAGGAAGGGAAACCAACGCTGATGAGAAGGGGATTGAAGATGCTAAGTAGGTGGGGAATGAGGAGTGAGAGGGAAGATAGAGGATTAAGATGAAGAAGAGGATTGAGGAGTGGGATGTTGGGGATATAAATGGAGAACAGAGAAGTACGATGTGCTCAGACCTAGATTGTCTATTTATTGTGGACCCTCTCTCCATGCCCCAGGGAAGTAGCATTTCTAAAAGTGGGCATTATGGGAAAAATGACAAAATTATGGCCACTCATTCTGTTAGCTCTCCTAAAGAGGACATACACTTACTTTATATGGAAACGTATAATGTACAAAATGTAATATGCCTCCATGCTAGCTCTGTTGCCTTGCAACAAATCAGGCCTGCTAGTGCTTAGCTGGACTAGGCTGTTAGGGATAACCAATATATACTTACATATAGTAAGGTTATTTTGTTAATTATTTGTGGAGTGATTGTGAGGTATTTAATGTGTGCTTGAGTTTGGGGAGAAGGAGTGCTATTTATTAAATGTGAATATGAATTATAAAATGTTGGCAATGGTTTTGAAAAATAGGTTTATTTATTACATGTAAATGCTATTCATTTACACCAGGCTGTTTGGTGCAGAGGAAAATAATTTTATTAAATGTGTACGCTATTAATTTAATGTCGGGGCTGCTTGGGCAAAATAGTTCTATTATTAAAAGTGAATAGTATTAATTTAATTTAATTCCAAATTTGGGGCTGGTTGCAGGGAGGGAGGCCTAATTATTAAAGGTTGTGCTACTGATTTATTAACCGGACTCTTTGGGGACTCCTAAACTTTATGTACCTGTTTTTGTTTCAAAATAGGCCCCGACATTCCAGAATCTACACAAGCAGCTACTGAGCTTAAGACACCAGCAGCCACAGGTGGTGAAAGTGACAACAGCAGGTAGGAGAGAGCAGGGCCATCTTCCAACTGTTCTCAATATGGTGGGACTGTCCAGAATTTGGGTGACTGTCTCACTTAGTTAGGATTTGGTCTGACTACAAGGACAGTTGGGAGGTATGTCCTACTTCACACTGTTATTCTTGTGAAGGCAGAGTTGTGTGCATCTAACAGTAGTGCACATAGCATTGCCTGTTTATTTGTTTAAAATGAATATCATATTCGACAATATGGGGCCCCCCTGTCTTAAGTGCCCCGGGCCCCCCAGAACCTTAATCCAGCTCTGCATACATTTACCCCCATCATATACGTTTTGGCTACTAAAGTGTTATTGTGGCATTAATGGACAGTTGTCCGCAGGCAAAGTAAACAGACAATGGCACATTCCATGTCATAAAGTCAAACACCACTGCTTAATAGACTAAAGAAACACTAAGTATGAGTCAGGTCTCAGAGCTGCTATCAGGTTTTATTATATTGGCTGGCAGCAGCTCTGTTTTCTCTCCTTTACTAAATTCATTGGAAGACAGAAAACTAGACATGATCAGTCTCTATTATTGGCTGGTAGTGTTTATTTTTCTGAGCTGTTATAAGCTATGAACTGCAGGGGGCATTCATTATGTACAGGCAATGTTTTAATTAAACATCACAATAAAATACAATAAAAATGGTTCTGATAATGCACCAAGCTCAGTACTGCTGTATTATAATTGCCGCTTCAAAATACAAGGAAGGCTAATACTTAATGGTATGTATGCGCAGATTGCTGGTGCACGTGGATTACCCCTTCAATTAGCCCTCCTTCCTTTGTTTCCTCACCTTGCCCTTGCAGCTTATTAAAGCTAATAAAATATATTTTTCCCTACACATCTTAAAAAATGCCTACAGTTATAATCAATAATTGAGTTGCTCTTATTAACAAAATATTGGGGAGTTTCTCTTATTAACAAAATATGCAGAGAACATTAATGGGATCTATTTATTAAACTAGAATGGAATCTATGAAGGGAGACAATAATCCCCAGGATATCCAATTAATGTTAATTGGAGTTGTTGCACATTAGTCTTCTGATGGATAGCTGAGCCTCTTTAAGTGAAATCGTGTACAGTGTAATTCTATTGTTCCCTTTATAATTTCAAGAACCCTGTAAATCATTCCATCCAGGGTCTATCACCAATGTGTTTTACTATTCTCAAGACTCTATGTTTTGCTTACTCATGTATAATTCCTAATTGCTTACTATGGTACAATTGGAGTGTTTTTGTTTGTCAAAAATACTTATATATGCAGTCGATTATACTGAAATTGAATATTTTATGCAGAATTTGATTTCTTGTTTAAACGGTGAAATGCTTTTTTTGCATTAATTATTTAATCTTATACTGATTGTGATCATATTTGCTGGATTTTCATCCATGCATGACTCGCCTGTACAGCATCAAATCCAGGCTAGCTGGGTAGAAACCGAGAAGAACAAATTTATCATGTCTAAAACCTAAAACCTTGCAATAAGGAGAATCCTGTGTCTTTGATGCTAGCCATTAAAAACATAGGACTGTGAGATACCCATTGAGTCCTCATTGACACTGCCTCTAAGGCATCAGGTGGTAGAAATGATGGATCGAAACAGGGATGTCTTTTCTCCTATTCCTGGGCATTCCACTCCTATAGAACATGACATAATCACCCCCCTGGGATGGTAGTTAAGCAACGGCCCTACTGTATACCTGTGGCTAGATGGACCGCAGTTGAGAGAAGTTGAAAACATGATTCAACTAGACGCTGTGGAAGAATCCAATAGTGAGTGGAATAGTCACAGAACCCAATGTGACAATTCAGTTTTGCAATGATCTTATAGGTTAAAATAAGGTCTCCTAGAGTGACACTTATATTATGCCACGAAAAGACGAGCTGGTAGACAACTTAGCCGAAAGTGAATATCTGACCACTTTAGACGTCACAAAGTGGTATTGGCAGACAGCCAATCCCCAAAGTGCATTCTCTAAGCTTGATGGCTTATTCTAATATAAGGTGTTGCCTTTTGTGCCACTTGGAGCACTGGCCATGTTCCAAAGGGCTATGGATAAACTCTTAAAGCCACATAAGTCATATGCTTCTGCATATCTGATTGACATACGGGATTGTGAATCACAACTTCCAAAATTAGAGGCAGTGTTAAAGTCGTTGAGGACCCATGGTCTTACTGTCAATCCTGAGAAGTGGGCATTAGCCATTCCAGAGGCAAAATACATGGGATATGTAGTTGGACGGGGGAAGTCCAAACCAGAGAGAAAGACCCAACTGAAGACTTTCTTGGCTTGGTAGGACACTTCCGCCGTTTCATAAAGAACTTTGTCACTCAAGCTGCTCCACTCACAAAACTTTTTTAGAAAGCCTTTCCAGACAAGCTAATCTGGACTGGAGTTGGCAGAAGCTGTCTGGGAGGATCTAAGAATGGGTCTATGTACAGAGATGTGTCGGCAGACTGGTGCTTTTAGAGTAGGTCTGGGCACAGCACTTTTACAAAAGGTGGATGGGGTGGAGAAACCCATCCTATATCTAAGCCACAATTTTCTACCTACGGCGAAAAAGTATGTGGCTGTGGAACAAGAATGCCTAGCAATCAAAAGGCCTGTCAAAGTCCTCCGGTATAACCTCTCTGGGAGAGAGTTTACCTTGGTGGCAGACCATGTACCATTAAAGTGGATGCAAATGAACAAATAAATCAATACCAGAGTGACCTGATGGTTCTTGGCATTGCAGTCATTTTACAATAAATAGTTCAGATGAAGCTAGTTTGTTCAGTGCAAACAGATGGGGCACCTCCCAGGTTTAGTGAGATATACTAAATTGTGAAATACTAACGCCACTGACTCAATAGAAATACTACTGAAGTGTGGCATTGTAAGTGGTAAATGGTGAGATCAGGGCACGGACTCTCAATCATGCTATTTACCTGGAACAGTCACGCTTCATCTGAAGGGTTACCCAAATAATGAGAAACAAGATCAAATTTATTTAAGAACAGACACATTTAATTTACAAATAAACACACTAATAATTATAACTGTAGCAGCCACTAAAATATTAATACCAGTAGTCTATTTTTTGTAGGGCACTATATCATCTGTAATTTTAAAAATGAACCTTCATAGATTGATATTCATGTTATTGTTGTTGAACAAGTGTCCTCTCCATCCAATGGCAGAAACCTCATCTAACACAGATCCAGATCATACACAAGCTTTCATGAATCTAGTCCATAGGGGTTGTGTAAAGTTTCACAACAAATCAGCAATAAATTAGCCTAAATGCCTTATCATTATTGTCTCCTTGGTAGTACTACACCTCCCGTGCCAACAGACCTCTGGCTAACTTTGAAGTGTCTGTCGGAGGCTTGGTTTGTCACTGGGCTTTGTTTCTCTGAAAGTACTTAGGCAAACTCTTACCTAATATCTCTGATATGACTAGTTTACCATTGACTGCAAGATAGAGATTGCTAGCAGCAAGAAAAGTCTTGGAATTCTGTAGGGGAGTTTACAAAATGAATAACATTTTGCAATTAACTCCAGCACTTTGCGTAGTGTCCCACTGTATTATCAATAATATATAGAAAATAAATGTGTAAATGTTAGTCTAAAAGTAAATAAAAATGAAAAAAAACAAAAGGGAATAATTTAACAAAATGTTTGCACTCCCATCAACCTAGCAGATAGACAGCTGAAGGTAAATCTTTAATTTTTAAAAAATAAATATATTTATTAGAGATGTGCGCTGACCCCTGTGTTTTGGATTTGTTTCTGTGTTTTCCCAATCCTGAAAGGATTTGGTTTTGGTTTTGGATCTGGATTTAATTAAAAATTGTGCAAAATGGGTAACATGATGCTGTTTTTGCTCATATATTACTATTTATATCATTAACACTCATCTCCAGTTATTTCCAGTCTATTTTGTAATGATCTCTTCACAACTGTCCAAATTTGCACCATTTTTGGCCAAAGTCTGCAGCGAGCTGGCTGGCTTAAATTAGTGACAGAGTAGAAGCAAAAATACATGGCAGTATAATAAAAGATACAATCCTTGGTGGCATTCCTGAGTTTTTACAACTGATTGATACCGGTATTAAGAGGTAATTAGTCAGAAAGTGGCATCAGTAGACATTTAACAGATGATGATAGACCAAGGCCATAATGTAAAATAGTGCAAGATGGAGTTTTCCTTGGGAATATGTTAAAAAGGACATGTACATAGTTTAACAAACCAAGCACTTCAGCCACAGGGACTGTCACTTTTTTGGCTGAAGTGCTTGATTTGTTTAGGCCCCCTCAAGAGAGAACATTTTGGTTGTTGGTTGATGAACTGGAGAGAATAGATAGGGATTTTAACAAATTACTAATGAGCATTTGGCTAGCAGTGGTTATCTTCCTCTATGTTGCTGACAGGGTCATCACCCTCATCATCATCCTCATCACTGATGTCATGATCATCATCACATAATATTAATATATCCCCACTGGAATCTACAGATTCTGTTTGTAATTGGCAGCAATAAAGATATTCCTCATACAATTTGTAGTTCATTTTGATGAACACCAGGTTTTGGGAAGTAGTCTCCCCTCGACAATCACTCAAAATGTTTCCGGCTCTGCTAAACACTCTTTTTGAGCACATAATGGGGGATGAGTAGCTTAAGTATACCACAGTTAGGCTGCATAAGAAGCTCCAAATTGCCTTTTTTGCCTTCCAGAATTCAAAGCAACTATGTGAGATGCTAGGTTCTACTTTATCATTAAAGTAATCCTCCACCATTAAATTAAGACAAGTTTTATCCATTTGAGACACAGTAGAGGTGTCAATATAATTGGGCATTTCTTTTAAGCCGGACCAGATGTCATAACCTTTCACATTGGTGGGCTGTTGTGTTGTTGATTATCAGTGTGACATTTAGAAAAGGGATATTTTTTAATGGCACTACCATTTTTAAGAGAAGATGAAGCAGAGGAAGTGTCATGTGCAACTTAATCCGACAGCTTGGTCAGAAGGAGCTGTTTGCATGTGTGAAGATTTGTGTCAGTTGGACGGAAAGACATTACATATGACTTCTTAAACCTAGGATCAAGCAGGATTTACAAATTGTAGTGATCCAATTTCATGATGCTGCAAACCCTTGTGTCCTGGTGAAGTAAATAAAGAACTTGATCTACAAGACCGATGGAATCGCTAAGTTTCATGTCCTCCTTCAGCTTTTCCAGTAGTTTGATTAGGGGTACGACTTGACTCAGGCTGGCAGTGTTTGAACTCACTTCATTTGCTACAATTTCAAATGGTTTCAGAAGCTTCCATAAAACAATAAGGATTCTCAAATGTGCTGGAGTAAGGTAACATGTCTAGGTCTTGGTCACTTGTTGCTCTGAAACATATAAAATGTGGAATTCCACATTGTTGCTTCAGTTGGTGGCATGGCAGATTACTTTTTTTGCAGCCGCTGCAATGTTCTACATGTGGTCGCTGAATGTTGAAAATATCAGAAATTTTACAGACCATGAACAGCATCTCCTGCACTGTGCTCTTATTTTTTAAGAAATTCTGCACCACCATGTTTATTGTGCAAAAAGCATGTTACATGTTGAAACTCACCCAGTTGTAAATCACACACAATGTGGAATCCTGAAGAATCCTAAGGAAGGTCTTAACCGTACTTGCCAACTCTCCCGGAAAGTCCGGGAGACTCCCGAAATTCGGGTCAGTCTCCCGGGCTCCCGGGGGAGATGGCATTTCTCCCGCATCCCGGATTTCACTGAGAATCGCGTCATTTGACGCGATTCTCTGTGAATCACGCCATTTTGGAGGACGGGAAGGGGCGGGACGAGGCCAATCGCGTCATTTTGGCCCCGCCCCCCGCGACGCAAATTATGTTTTGGGGGGGGGGCAAAATGACGCAATTGGCCTCGTCCCGCCCCCTCCTGCCCTCCAGTCTCGCCCGCTGTTTCCGGGAGTTGGCAACTATGGTCTTAATGTGGTGAGCCATTTTGCTATGACATTCCACAGTTTTTCCAACAGACTGACACCAGTATATTTCTTTGTAAAACCAGCGATACAAATTGTGGCTTGCCTGCGAATGACCGGGCATTGAGTGCTAGCTCTACTATGCTAAAAGGATGAGGAGGATGATGGTTGTATTGCCATCAGTTGCTGCTGCTGCTGATGGCAATACACCTACCCAGTGGGCTGTCACGGTCATGTAGTCTTTGACCAGTACTGCTTGTCCATATATCCGTAGTTAAGTGGACAGTCGGTACAATGGAATTTTCTAGGGACTGAATTACTTTTTGCTTAACTTCCTGGTACAGCTGAGGGATTTATGCTTTGGAGAAATGAAATTGAGATGGCATTTGCTTGCGTGGACACATGACCTCAAATAATCATCTAAAGCCTGATGTATTGATGGTGTAAATTGGAAGCACATCCAATGCTAACATAGCTGTCATGGCATTAGTGATTTGCTGTGCAGATCACTAATGCCTAACCGGACTAACAGGATGCTGACTTTCAAACTTGTTTCCACTTGTAAACATTTGCTTCATAAATTATAGTGTAAAAATATGCTTATTCTTCTTGCTCCCCTTCTGTATAAATGTATTACCCCCAGCAGCAGAAGCTGTAGCGTGCAAGGATGTTTCTTGTGAATTAGGGATTACATTACAATTGGAATTGGAAAATTGAATGCTGGACTATGAACTAATAATGAGGAGGTTGATGATGAAGGTGTTGATGCCAGTGAGGATTGCAACTGTTCATCCATTGGTATATGATGCTGGACTGCTTGCTATTATACACAATTTGCCACATTTGGAAGCACGACTTGAATGAACTTGATGCAAATGACGTAACAGGGTGCCTAGATGACAGCGTCATTACTTTTACTTATTTTGGCCAGACAATGGCTACAGATACCTTGACAAATGTTCTCTGGGTTTGGATAAAAAAAATTCCAAACAGAAGAGGTGCTTTTTTTGTCTTATGCCCTGGCATGATAATGCACTTATGGTGGACATGAGCTGGTGGTAACACTGGTGGCTGCCTTAGTTCAACACAATCATAATCATACTCCTCATTATCTTGTTCAAGTACAACACATTAATTTTCATATCGACAATTATCCTTTGCAGCCTCTTGTACATTTGCATGTTCCAAAGTAGCATCCTTAATTTCTATGTGTAAATCATCATCATTAATATTACTAGTACTATTACTCATCCTCACATTTTCAAATGAGGAATTTTGGAAGGAGGCTGCTTTATAATGACGGTGTCAGAATCTGCAACGTCAGACTCACATATAGCACTCATGGATACCCTCTTTTGACTTTCCTCAGGATTCTGTAAGTGCTCAAGTTTTTGGGGGGCCTCAGTGTTATTTTCAGGCACTGGTTTGGCTGTTTTGGAGTTGACAGTGACAGACATACAGTCTGAGCGAGAAGGTGGTGCTTATGGAATTAAGGAAGATGCATGAACGCATTGGGCACACTGTTTTGCAATGGCCATTCTAGTATTTATACCAGTAGCAGGACCTCCACTTAGCAAAAGTGAGATAGTTTATTATTAATATTGTCCTTTATTTATAAGGTGTCACAAAGTGTCCACAGTGCCGTACAGATACAAACAATAGACCATACAAGGTAAAACAGCACAGACAATAAACGAGAACCACTAAGACTCTTAAAGCCCTAAGCATAGCTAGTACCAGAGTAGCTGAAACTGAAATAATAGGTGGTGAGACACAAGGGAAGAGGACCCTGCTTGCAAAAACGTACAGTCTAAAGGGAGGGCAAACAGACAGCAGGCTAAAGTGGAGTCAGTGGAGGGGATCAGAGTAAGAGGAGGGCAATGAGGGACAGAAGATGAAAGAGGGTGAAGTAGTCAGGCGTAGAGAGATGGTTAGGCGGATGGCTGATAGGCTTTTAAGAATAGGGGAGTTTTCATTGCCGGTTTGAAGCTGCACAGACTAGGTGAGAGTCTGATAGAACAAGGGAGGTCGTTCCAGGGAGGGGGCTGCTCGTGAGAAATCTTGAATACAGAGTGGGATGTGGTGATAAGAGGGGAGAAGAGGCGATGGTCAGGGAAGGTGAGAGTGTGCAAGGAAAGGAGGTTGGAGATGTAAGAAGAGGTGGTGTGGGAGAGGCCTTGGTGCTACAACTCAGAAGTTACCTGTGTCAATCCTGATTAGCACTAGCAGACCAGAGGTGCGGAGTCTAACAGATGCCCGGTATTCACCATGAACCGCCGCAAGGCAGGATGGACTTTGCTGCCAGGAACCCGCAGGTCGTGGCCCTTTGGACTGCTTCTGGATGTAACACAAGGCCTTGGAAGGAAGACGGACAATTTCTGAAGAAGCTGAGGACGTATTAGAGAGAAGGCAGGAACACACATAAATCAGCACTGGAGGTCTGGCAGGAAAGGGACTGTACATGGATATCAGGCAGAATAGTTGGACAAGCCAGTATTTGGTTCATGGAAAATCTGGCAACGGATGGTCAGACAGGCTGGGATCGGGTACACAGGAAATCAGGCAGCGGATGGTCAGACAAGCCAAGTTCAGTACATAGGAGGAATCAGCAGCGTGTAGTCAGACAATACAATTTCGGTGAACAGAGAATCCAGCAGCACGTAGTCAGACAAGCCAAGTCCGGTACACAGAGAATCCAGTAGCATATAGACACGCAGGCAGAAATGGTACACAGGAGATCCAGCAGAAAACAACTACAAGGAGAAGCAAAGGGGAGTCAGACGCTCAGCAACTAAGTTACATTGAAACTGAGCAAGTGTCAGTGCTGAGATTTTATAGAGAGAGAAATTCAAAAAGCCTGAACCGGCAGCCGAGTTCTGTGACCAGCTACCTGAAAGTGCCAATTGCGGCACAGAGAGGCAGCACAGGAGTGAGGAAAAGGTAAGAGCGTTACTATAAGTGAAGGTGAGGAGTTTAAAGAGGATTCTGTAGGGGAAAGGGAGCCAGTGTAAGGCATGGCACTGAGGGAAGACAGAAGAAGAGTGACGTGAAAGAAAAATAAGTTTAGTAGACGAATTAAGTATAAAACGGAGGGGAGCAAGATGGGAGCAGTGGAGGTCAGTGAGGAGAAGGTTACAGTAATCAAGACAGGAAATGATAAGGTCATGGATAATAGTTTTGATGGCATCCTCAGATAGGAAAAGCCAGATGTGAGCAATGTTACGTAGTGGGAAGCGACACGATTGGGCAATAGATTGAATGTGGGGGCCTGTCACGAACAGCACTCACTTGAGTCTGCGTGATGCATATGTGACACAGGGTTAACCAAACAACAACCACCTGGTCTGTCTAAAATGATTAAATCCTTCCCTATCTATGCCACACACTAGCTTTGCGATACTAATTACCACCACCAATGTTTTTTCGGACAAGAGCTGACACTCTTATTTAGGAAGCCTTCGGTTCTCCCTAGCATTAATCTAACACAATTTACTTTAATCAGAGTTCACATAAACCACAAGGTTTGCGCAGTTTCCATTAGGTAGCGTCTGGACCAAACTGTCGCGTGAATTCGTAAGAACAGAGAGACTAGAACTTATTAAGTGTAATTTAATATGGAAAATACATCCACAATGCTTAAGATAAAAAGCTAATGAAATTCATACAAATATAATGCAATTGTTTCTTATTAAACAGATGGGATGAAAGTACAGAGCATTACTTACAAATAATAATCTGTATCCCTGGGGCAGGCAGGAAAGATGGACAGTCCTTCAATTAGATTGATCCCCAAAAGTCTGACACTTTTTCCCTCCAGACACAGGTTTTTAAGCAAACTCAAATGGGACGGCATTCACAGGGGCAGCGTGAATGCTAATGTGGGGGGCGGAAATGTCCCCTGGGTGTTACCTCAGGTTTGGTCAAACTATTCCTAAGTTTTGATCTGTTGGTAATTCCTCACAGATATATCTCAGAGAAATAACACCCACCTCAATAAACCGGTCATATTCTCCTGCACGTTTAAATACCAAACATAATGGAATTACAACAATATCCAATCTCATCCTGAAATACATGTGCCTATGGCTGTTCCCTGTGTAGTTGGTATCTATCTTTCAAGACCCTTGTGTGGTTTTGGCCCCTCGGTACAGAGTGGCATCCAGATTTCCCAAAATATGAAGAATTAATTAATTTCCTTTCAAGTTCACATTTCTATATACCTGTATAGGCTTTCACATGCTGCCTACCCAGGATCTCCAGCTGTGATTAGCACCACAAGGTCTATTCAAGTTTCTAAAGTGAACATCCTGGAAGCTGCTAAAAGTGACAGGCTTATCTCCTCACACTGGGATGTAAAAAGCCATCAAACACAATTACATCAGACTCTGCGTCTTTAACTGTTACACCAACTTATCAATGGATTCATTTGATACAACCTATTTACACTGCAGTTATGAATTATCCCTTAGAAATAACTGCAAGCTCTCTATGTTCACGACAGGGCCAAAAGAGAAGGAGGAGTCGAGAGTGTCATCCAGGCAGCGGAGTTGAGGAACAGATGAGATGATGGTATTGTTGACAGTGATAAAGAGGTCAGGGGGGATGAAGATCTAGAAGGAGGGAAGACAATGAGTTCGGTTTTGGCTATATTAATTTTGAGGGAATGTCTCCATGAGGAGATACAAGGATACACAAGAGAGGAGGGGAGGGGAAAGACCAGGAGAAGAGAGGTAGAATTAAATACCATTGGTGTATAGGTGATACTGGAGGCCGAATGAAGTAATGAGTTAACCCAGGGAGAGAGAAGAAATTGTTTGACCTTTGTCTTGCCACTGCGGGTGGTTTATGGAATATTAGCTATTTTCTTTTTTTTTTGGATAACTCACTATATTCATCCATAACTTCGCTCTTGCTTGTGCTCTTCACATAAAGAGTTGAAGTATTCCTTGAGATTGAGTTTGAGTTTGAGTTCTTCCACTTTCCACCTGCATGACCTTTTTTACTAGTAGAGATTGTAACGTTAAAAGTACTACTACAGATCCTCATCTGTAGAGTGATCAATGGTTGCCAGAAAGAGTAATGCTACTTGAACAAGTTGGAGATACTTATAGCTTTCTGCCACCACACCAAGGGAACGCCCAATGAGATAGGGAAGGGAGGGAATGTTATCTTACAATTCTTATGACACTGCTCAAAATTATACTTCTAATTTAGAAAATCTGTTCTTATTTCTTAACAAACTAATTTTATATTTTTTGGGGGGTTGTGCTGCTCAGCATCAAAGAAAAGAACACCTTGCTTTTGGGGTGTACTGCTGTTCACACTCAAACACAACACCCTGCTTTTTGCCTGCTTAATAAAAATGTCACTGCCTGCCCTTGACAAAATTACTTTAAGTACAAAAAGAGAAAAAAATGTTACAATTTAGAAGAAATAAATATATTGTTTTTTGGGGGGATCCTGCTACACTGCTACTCACACTCAAACGAGAGTTTCGGATCGATATTTTTCTGGAATTGACGTTTTGCCTTGTTTTCAGATCCGATTTTGGCGTAAAGAATCAAGTCGTGTTTTGGATCTACTTGGACTCCCAATCTCAGATCTGTTGGATTTCTCCAAATCCAAAACTCTAATCTTTACTAATTATTACAGGTTTAGGAGCAGTGCGACTTTAATCAGTTACTTTTCCTGCCTGTGACGCCCAACCTAAACAGCTGTCTTTATTGTGGAAAATTCTACTCAAAGATTCCAATGTAAAATGACCACCATTTGCAGATAATATCACCATTCTAATAACAAAATCTGATGCCAGCAAATTATAGAGTTTTACACAAAAACCATTCTATGTCATCCTAACTTCGTCCATTTTGATGGGCACACATATATGTAAATTTGGACATATATGATTGTTTGCACTCCGGTCTAAATGTTATTTTATATGTTGTAGGTTTTCAGTATAGTTTATAAGATTTATGTAGAGAAATGTGAATTGATCTGTCCAAAGTTGAAATTCATACATCGGCCCTGATTCAGAAAAGATTCAGTTAATTTAAAATAAAACACCCTTGTGCCCCCTACCCCTTTAAGGCAAGCAAAGCCAAAAAAATACTCATATGGACAAAACATTTCAAGAGCCCTGAACTGGCCAATGTCTGATATATTATGAAATTTTCCAAATTATTCATCTATTCGTCATTTAAAGCTGTTTGTGAAAATGTCCTGTTTCCATTAGGTTAATTAAATATTAGTTCTAAAAAAAAAAAGAAAAAAGAAATATCTTCTAATATGTGTCTTCAATATACATTAAGTGCATCCTGCTTTAAAAGCAATATTAGATAGGGAAGTAAAGAAAAAAATACTACAAATAAGAAAAAAAATCAATGAAAAGAAAATTATTTACAGCAACTTAGTGAACCTTTTATCTTTTAATGTTTAATATTAGAGGCATTTCTACAGCTTAGAACACCTACGATATATGTTAATATGTTTGGCAATCATCATACAGCATTTTGTATATTTGGCCTTCTAAGTGCGTACCTCAATTGCATCATAGGAAAATAAATGTTCTGTAGATGGTTGGCTGTAAATAGGTCCGAGACAACATTGACCTTGATCCCAACCTACTTACCTCTTATGCTTATAATATATATGCAATGAAAAAGGTATTCAATCTGTCTTTGTGCAGACACAGAAATTGTTCACATCTATCAAATAGGATTCTAGGGGACAGAATCACAAAGGCGCGATAGCTAGTTAATGACCATCCAAGTGGTGAGAGTTACAAATATTGTGCTTTTGTGAAACTGCCCTCTTAAAAGTAATGCTCGGCTTATTGTATTCCAGCCTTACCGTGCGCTGTTCATTATTGTATGACATATGCATTAAAAAAGCACAATTTCAAGCTAAAATAAATGCATATTGAAAATATATCTCTTTATGTCAAATGATGACAGTATGAGCCCTGTTTGTGTGCATTTTTAGTCGTGAGTGATTTCTTTGGTGGTTTAAGATAGTACTGTGCATGGTAATACAAGGTCTCAATCTTGGGCGCTCTAGCAACTTGCATTAAAACATTTTCCAGATTAACCCTTCCATTACCAAAGAAAAGTTTCTGAAGGGGTTTTGTTTATATTTAATTTACACATTTGGAGGCGGAAAAAAATAAATATAGAATTAAACCAACGTGTTTGTACTTCGCAGACCAGTGTTCATTTTATAATAAAGAAATACTACCATTTTTTAGAAGAATAAAAAACTTCTTATAATATTTTCCCTGTGTTCTCCATGAAGATAGGGTGATCTGGGCATGAGTGCAAACACACAATCTGCCCAAATGTCATAAAGATGATCGTTCTCCATTGCTGAAATATACAACACTAATTTCTGCTGATCTGGTTATTTATGGTGAGCAAGGAGTTTGATACTGGAATAGCCTGTACCCTTGCTATACCATTTCTGTTCTCCAATGCTAGATCTAGTTTTAAAAAGTGTTAATACCAGATATTGAGATGTGTCCGTTGCTTAAAGACTGACATAAGGCATTAGCCTGTGTTTTATTCTGGTAAGGCTAATTGCTACTTTATGATACCTTCTCTTTGCATCTCTTGAACACTAGTGGCAGAAGTGAACTCATCTTAGGCATTCAACTCAATCACAATGAAAGTGACTTGTTTCACACATCTATGTTGTATTATATTGCAAGGTATATGTAGCTTTTAAGATTTTTTGCAATCAACAACTTTGTTTTAGACCTTGTCACTGGCATCACAGTTAAGAATTTTTGACCTCTCCAGATTTTAAACATGTATGACTTAGAAAATATGCACTCTTTTATAAAAAAAAATGAATGTATAGAGTGGTTCGACAATCATAATGTGTACTTTCTAACTGCTAAGCTCAAATTTGCTCTCAGCTCGCAGTTAAAATAAAATGTAGCATTTTCTGCTTTTTTCAAGTTACAATGCTATATTTTATAGTATTTTTAAAGATTTTTTTTAATTAGAGCCAGCGGTCAAAAGTAGAAATTTAGAAGTGGAGGTATAAAAACTGTAAAGGGAATGTAAGTGAATTAAATGTTATAGTTTTACAATAAAGGCAGTAGGAGAAGTGGTGGTATGGCGTACCACCGCATACACCCCCACTTCCACCACTGATTAGAGCAGCAAACATTACTATAATTTGGTTCCAATTCCCTGTTCACATGAAAAAACAATAAAAATACTACACGTACAATGCAGTTATCTATGCTCAGATAAGCTTGAACATATTTGAACTGACTTATACATGCACAAGTTTGAGAATGTATTGCAAATTATCTAACTTTTCAAGAACCACAATTTTCAACATCTTTTCTTGGAATATGGTAAGCCATGGTACACCAAATTACGGAAAAAACCCTCGTCCAGAGACCCAACCCCTAAATGTTACAAATAATAGAGCCCATATCTGTATGTGTACATTTATTATAGTATTGCAGAAATATATCCGAAAATATACCCTGTCTGTTTCTTTTTCCTCCTTTTGTAGGTTGTTTTTGCAAACTGGGAAAAAGATAATGAACTGATAAGCTTTAAAGTACCCGGTGGAATTACTATTTCCATAAAATGCAAATTATGTAGACAATAAAATGGATTGTAATTTATGCAGCTACTGTACATTTTGTAGTTAATGGGCCTTATTTCAAAGAAATGTGCCTTGCAGACTGTCAATGGGAATAAATACATTTGGAAAATAAGGTCAAATGAGAACTGCAAAATCATTGCTTCCAATATTTTTGGATTGTAACCAAGGGATACACACTTTCAAATTCAGAAAACCTAGGTTCCAAACTCAAAAGAAAACAAGTAAACTGGTCTTGGTAGTGTCACATGTAAATATTACTCCTTTTTACAACTCAAACAATTGTGTGTCAATACATAAAATGGGTTCTGTAGATGAACCCATTAGCATGCTGGGTAATCACATGAATATAATGAATATATATTTTTGATTGGTCTGCCTGTCCTGGCCTACAGTTCATTTATGATATTTGTACAAAGTCTTTTGATAGATGTATTCCCCAATGTCTGCTGCATAATCCGTATTCATAAAGGCATCATGTTGACCACCAACAAAATATTGTCAGTGGGAACGAGTTAACAGCGTTGGGTGGGAGTCAGATGTCGGGGCATCCCATATGTCATGTGAATGCTGGACCCCAAACAAATAACTTATGGCATTGGGTTTAATTTAGGATTTTTCCACCCAAAACTGAATTTTAATATTTGGGTGGACCTATCCATCAATGTTTCTCTAGAACTGGAGTAGTTTACTCGAACCCTGGTATAAAAATCAGCCACTACACTAAAAGTACACTAGCAATTACAGTATAAGACCCATGTGAGCTTACTTGAAATAAACCCATCAAATCAACACGCCAGCGATATTTCAGTTCCCCTCCCCCCAACAAGAAAATTGTGGATATTTATTTTATAAAGACATACATTTTGTCTAGTGAATGACATTAGACTTTACAGCAGTGAAATATTACGAAACAAGAGACTATTAATATTCATGACAGGTAAGAATAATTCATTGCTTTCTAAAGTAATGTCCGATGATGTATTATAGAGAACAGTATCATTTACATTACATCTTAAGAAATATTGACAAAGATAAGTTCTCAAACAATGACTAAACCTTGTATTCAATGTTATGATTTCTTGGTTTTCAACTTCAAGCAGCATTTCAATTAACTGTGCAGTATACAATGTAATTATTCATTTATTATAGTCACTTTAGATATGCTAAAGATTAAAGAGTGAAACAAATCATTTTAGTGACATTGGTTAGTGATACATTACTATTATTCTGATTCCATGTCCTATCACTGCGTAGAGATTTATAGCAGCTATTTAAATGTATAAACTAATTTTTGCTTGGGTTATATTCCATACATTACAACAATTCATTTTACCATAAATGTCACAGGAATTATGTCAATTTAGTGAAGTGGGCATAGTGTTTTTTTGGCGTTACTAAGTTATATTAATAAAATGAGATGAGTACAGAGATGTCTCTGTGGGACAAGCTGCCAGATGAAGTTCCTTAAGAAACATGCATTGAACCAGCAGTGATATTTTGATGCTTAGATAAAGCCTGTTACAAATGAGATAACTAGGTGCTTTCATAAATGGAATGTGGAACCGTCTTCTGTAGAGTCAATGGGGATCCTTTAAATATTTATCAACTATTATAAGTACTGTTTCTCCTAGTGCTAACTAGGGGCCTGATTCATTAAGGATCTTAACTTGAGAAACTTCTTATTTCAGTCTCCTGGACAAAACCATGTTACAATGCAAGGGGTGCAATTTAGTATTCTGTTTTGCACCTAAGTTAAATACTGACTGTTTTTCCATTTAGCACACAAATACTTGATAGCTTATTTGTACACTGAAATTTAAAGTTGATATTTGTGTGCTACATGAAAAAACAGTCAGTATTTAACTTATTTTGTTAACATTGTTTTGTCCAGGAGACTGAAATAAGAGGTTTCTCAAGTTAAGATCCTTAATGAATCAGGCCCCAGGAGAATAACTGAAGTCACAAAGGCGTTCTGTGACCAGTTCACGGAAATCTGAGGTGACTTTGAATATCTATAATCCTTTACACTAAGAGGTGTGCATTATTCTTTATAATACACAAGTTTTCCTAGTGAACACAGTAGTGATGACATCAGAAGTCACTGATTATACAGATATTAGTTATAGGAATGTATGTAAATATTTACAGAACCAACTTTTCAAAATAATTGGAGATGCTCAATATGAGCAACGCACATCCTAGTGGGTTCTTTGAAATCACCTAGGCAGATTGTTGCAACCAGAATGCAGTTTATTCCGTACATGGCAATACAGACATAAGGATATACAATCATCAGACAGATGTGATTCTTTGCAGGTACAACATACACAGGTGATGGAAGCGCAGTTCCTAGTCACTAATCCATGAACACAGCATACACATGTGACAGAAGCACGGTTCCTATTCACAAATCCACTACTCCTCCAAACAGACAAAAAACACAGGTTCTATCCCCTTCAATATTCCCACGGTGGTGGAGCTAATGGTGGGTGGATTAAGGGCGGTAGCCAGCTTGTGATAAATAGAAAATTGATAATGTTTAACCCTGAGTGTCCTCCAACTGATGGTTGGGGACTGTTGGCTCCCTGTGGAGAAGGTGCCTAGGAGTCTAATTGAGGGTACTAGTATACAATGACCTTGTTGGCTAACAACAAAAGGTTGATAGTATCTGCTAGTTGTTTAACCTTGACCTATCGTTCTCTTTTATTCTTGATTAAATACTCCACCTGGCCACATTTAAGATTAACTTGTCTAACGCTAGGTACACACTGGAGGTTTTTCAGCCTATTATTAGGTCAATCACCCAATAATTGACCGCTCAGCCACATATCGCTTTAGTGTGTATAATCATACAATAAACGACAATCATTTCAAAGTGTCAATTGTCGTTTCCTTTGGTTGGTCGCACTGCTTAATAATCTTGTTCCAATCACCTTCCGATATTTGATATATCTGACCATTTTAAAGAGTTAATACCACAACAGCACAAGTGACAATATGTGAAGTAGAGAGGCTCGGGCTTGGTTTTCTGAAAACCAAACCCACCCAAACTTAGAGGATCCTTGCAAGCTGGCTAGGTAGTTTTGAGCATCCTCGAATCTCAATCGAGGCAAAACGTCATTGTTGCGTTGTCGGATCTCGTGGATTTTGGGTTCCATAAGTACCTCCCTCCCCAGGAGATAGAGCGCCATTGCTCACACAGAAACAGGGGTAACAGTGTTCTTCTCACTCTCCATTCTCCAGTGACATTGCTCAGTGCCATTGCTCACACAGAAACAGGGGTAGCAGTGTTCTTGTCACTCTCCAGTCTTCAGTGCCATTACTCAGTGCCATTGCTCATACAGAAACAGGAGGGGTAGCAGTGTTATTGTCACTTAACAAACATTGACTGGAAATGACTAACCCAGATCCAAAATCAAAACCAAAACATGGGGGTCAGTGAACATCTCTAATATGAAGTCATCCCACGTTTCTGCATTAAAAGCTCCCTCTTACAATCTATATTCACCAAGTAGGTCAGTGGTGTGAGGAGTAACATGAGATTAATGAAAAAATCAATTCTACCTTCTGTATGGTAACTAAATAATCATCATTTTCTGCTTGTGATACCAATGTAGAGTTATAAATAGGAATGATGTTGTCCTACAAGGCCTGGCGTTCCCGTGTCACATTTTACGTCCCGAGGAATATGAATATTTCTACATAATAATATGCCATCCCATAATATCACCCTGCGTAGGCAAATCTGTATTTATTTCTAGATTCTATTAAACATGAGGTAAAAATATATCTCCCATTTAGTTTCTAGTATTCAAATGCTGGTTTGCTGAATGCATCTGGCTGTTTAGCTAATGAGCCATGGAAATAAGCAACTGTTTAAGTAAAATGCACTATGAAAAAGCTTTTACCAAACACTATTTTAATATTTTAAATAGATTTTCCATTGCTGGCTCTTTGTAGCTGAATTAGTTCTTTGATGTGTTCTGACAGAGCTGTTGTTAGAAATAGTCCATTAACTTTGTCTGTCATCTTATTTTGCTGGGTATCCAGTATAACACCCTTATATTTCATAATTTGTATTGCTATCAGTGCTGATTTGTAAATGTGCAAATTATAATTAACAACGGCCACAGTTTCTATTAAATATTAAATCATTCTTGCAGCTAATACTTTCCACAGCAGATGGAGCCCTGCAGTATGCAAATACAGGATCCTTAAGTAGTCTGCTCAATTTTTAGCTTATAAAATACCCTTTTCTGTTTGCTTTCTGTTTTCTATAATACTTAAGGTATTATTTATGCACTACGGATCCCTATTTCCTTTATAAGCATTTCATGGGCTGTTGCTTTTTAACACTGAGGTTTTGTTTTACCTCATTATAGAGCCTTAATCACATACCATGATTTCAAATATAAATGCTTAATATTTATATTGCTTCAGTGTTCCAAGTGATATTGGGTATTTTGTCTTATTTCTATACGTTGGGTGAAAATTGCCTGCCTTAACAGCAAAGAGAATTGTTTAATTTGAAATACAGTATATATATTTTACGATTTTAGAAGCAATGGGGAAAGAGTCGCTTTCCCTGTTGTGTGATGAATATTCCATTAAATGTTATCAAGTAGTGCAGAAAAAAAATGGCAAAAATATTAGAAAAATAAAAAATATGAATGCCTAGAGAGCGAGCAAATACTTAGGGGTCATTAATCAGACAACTACAAAATAGGAAGAAATAGCTATAGAAAAATGTAATTCCCATATTTTATATGTTCTAAAAAACATTTACTATATACAGTATACTCTGTACTTTGGCTTCTTAGATGATGCTAAAGACAAAATGTTTCCTATCGATCTTATTAACTTGAAAAGCACACATACTATTTGAATAGATGTACACAGGTTATATTATATTAAGGCAGAAAGAAAATACTAGTTTGGATACTTAAGATACTATAACAAGCTTTTTAGGAGAATACTTTTTTTCTACTTTTTACTTTTTTGCTAAGATATGAAACAGTAAGAATTGTCCTCTTCATTGCGCCCCAAAGTGTTGAGGATTTATACCGTATCATATGGAAGGTGGTAGAGGCACTAGAATGAAGAAAACAAAAAGTACCCAGTAGTACAATTTTGTCTGGTCATAGAGCTTGATTAATTAAGGAGCCTAACTGGCGTTTTTTTGCGCATAATGTCTACAATGACTCTGTGCCAGAACCGGACCATAGACCACAGAACGTAGCAGCGTTCAAGTCACCTTCAAGTGCAAACCACACTTACACAAGCCTAGGATTTCAGGGAGGAAACTGGGTGGGATGGAAGAAATGCCCATAGTCAATGTACAGTAAGGTCGTGTCAAGCTCGAGCGCACGCACCAGCGTCCAATTTAAGCTCTCAGCATCTGTAAGGTGCTTGTTTTGTCAGTCGTATCTCTTGCTCCAGTTACAGATCTAGGGCTAGATTTACTAAGCTGCGGTTTTGAAAAAGTGGGGATGTTGCCTATAGCAACCAATCAGATTCTAGCTTTCATTTATTTAGTACCTTCTACAAAATGACAGCTAGAATCTGATTGGTTGCTATAGGCAACATCCCCACTTTTTCAAACCCGCAGCTTAGTAAATCTAGGCCCTAGTCTAAGTGCTGATTTCTAGTGCTGATGAGTATATTTGCTGGAAAACGTGTTTGCAATCAGGAGCAACTATAACAATGTATTTTATGTACAGTAGACATCAATTACATCCTAATAAATGTTTTTCAAGGGAAAAAATAAATTACAGAAAAAAACTGTTTTAAAGACTCTAATTTTAACAGGTGACATTAATTAAATAAGTTTTCTTTCTGTGCATTATTTTGTGAGTTTATATTCCTCGCATGTATTGGATGTATCCTGCAGGGTCCTGTCTAGTAGAGCATGGCAGACCTACACCCGTATTCAGCACCACATGCATCTTCACATCCGCTCCTTGTTTAATACGGACGTGCGTATTTTAAAAAATGTATATTATGTTAGTTTTGCGTGCCTAAATGAATCAGGTCCATAGTGTACACAGCTGATGAGAATTTAACAATATCTGAAACTGACCTAAAGTCCTATGTCCACTTCTGGGAATGTTTTTGTGAAAAACTGCTATCAAGCTCATGGAACTACATTTCAAGCTTTTCAGACTTCAAACAGACACCCAGGCTTATATTTACTAAACTGCGGGTTTGAAAAGTGCAGATGTTGCCTAGCAACCAATCAGATTCAAGCTGTCATTTATTTAATACATTCTACAAAATGTCTGTTGGAATCTGATTGGTTGCTATAGGCCAGGCTTGGCTAACCTGTGGCACTCCAGGTGTTGTGAAACTACAAGCCCCAGCATGCTTTGCCAATATATAGCAGCTTATTGCTGGAAGCGTATGTTGGGACTTGTAGTTTCACAGCACCTAGAGTGCCACAGGTTAGCCATGCCTGGCCTGTAGCAACCAATCAGATTCCAACGGACATTTTGTAGAATGTATTAAATAAATGACAGCTTGAATCTGATTGGTTGCTATAGGCAACATCTCCACTTTTCAAACCCGCAATTTAGTAAATATACCCCCCAGAGTTTGATCTCCAGAAGGTTAGAAGGTTCAAAATTTTTTTGGTCCCAATTGACTTTCTGCTGGTGACAGCCAGGGCCAGTAATATAATTTGGCAAACCCAGGCTACCATTGGATAGAGGCGCCTAAAACACTGAATGAGTGTCATAATGTCACTCATCCAGAGTTTTAATGTCCCTGCAGCGCCCCCACATGGAGCTCTGCCCACTGTCATGAAGGACAAGCAGCCAACAGGATCTTATATGTGGAGCTATCAGCTGCTGCTCATCAATGTCAGCAATACACTGGCAATGTAGCACTGAAATATGATGTCACTGCCCAAAACCATTCCTCCAGTCTGAGGAGTAAAAGATGCCAACACCACCTTCCGCCTATAGGTAAGAAACAGTGGTGAGAATGCAATGCTCGAGAGGTGGGTCAGCTTCTGAGGGAGGAGGGGATCTGTCCCCATTGGGGAGCGTAGCCACCAAGGATGCCCACAGACCTTCCACCATCCCGGATGAAATCAAGTTTGAAAATCTAAATGCTGGAAGTTATTTGTTTTGGGACGTTCAATCATGATAAAGTCAGTGCTGCATTTTTTTTTAAAAAAAATCTCACCTCAAAGATGATGCTGGAGATAGTTATGGCATTGGTTAACTTTGCATAGAAAAAGTTTAGTTAAGATTTCCTTATTTTTGGTAAAATAAGTGTTTGACAGGGGTATTTTTGTGTAAAGAAATGTATTTAAACAACTTCTTTTAAAAAACTTTACCTATAGTATATAAGTTTATTGGTCATGTTGCCTCCTTAACAACTACATAAGGATCCCGTGGGTGGCAGTAGATGCCATCTTTGAGGCCTTTCATAATTCCATTTCTTTGTCTCCCCAAACCACCTGGGGCTGAGAAGAACTTCTGATTTTCAGCTGGTGGCTAATTGCTAGTACAGGCTTGATTGGGTTTAATGTATGTAGCCTTCAGATGTAGAGTCAGTGGCTGGTTAACATAATTAATCTGTGATTATGGTATCCACTTCCAAGGAAACTAATTAATGAAACAAATTAGTTAACTTATTAATTAATTTAATTGCCATTTAAAAGCCATCAAATGCTAATGCAACTCTAGATTCCGAGTAGGACTGCAATACTTGATGGTAATGTACCAGCGATGGCACAATGGGCATAGAAACATAAGCTGACCACTGACATTATAGAAAGACTCGATACATATAACGGGATATCTGTAGATTTAATTCTGTGAAAAAGTGCAGATATAACTTATTGCTGAGATGTTGAAATACTCTAACATCGGGACAGGAATTTCAATGAAGTCTACTCCATAAGTAGCTTAGTCAGTAGATGATAAAAAAAAAAGTGAATTTAAGCCTAATACGTTGTAGATAATGTTTCTGGCAAACACCAATAGTTTATTAAGAGTGCAGTATATAACTAAATAACCACCTGTACAACTTCCAGTGTGAGCAGAATAGGTAATACCAGGTGGTTATTCCAATGTAGCCTGAAACTTTCCTCATCCGACACCATATGTAAGGAAATGAAAGAAAGAAAGAGTCTCAAATGATAGTGCTTGAAGTGTAATAAAAAATAGGTTTAAAATATAGAAAAATGAGTCCACAAACATAAACTTTTGCCTATAACATAATATGGTCAATTTCCAAATCTACAAGACCGTCACAAAAAAAGTGTTACAGAGTATGACAAATAGACCTACACAATCAAAGATAGTAAAAGTTGTACATTTCACAACATAGATAATGATAGTAGACATCTCACAGACAACCGTTTAATTTGGCAGGTCAGATGTGAACAGAGTTCATGGGCAGCTGACTGCCTGCTCAGATGTTGGAACACAAAACTCTTGAGCTGTCCATGAAACGTGTTTTATTTCAATTTTCTCTCTTCAACTGTTTAATCATACAGGGCCTGATTCATTAGTGAACCTATCTGTCGTTTTTTGGTTATCTTAAGCAAATCCACTCTGTGCATGCTCAGATAAGAAGCAAAATCCACTGCGTAAGTGAAGAATTTCTTAAGTTAAGATGAAAACCCATCTTAACTTCACTCTTATCTCCCCGTTTCTTCTTAAAAATAAGCATCTTAACTTTTGCACAAGATAAGATCCCTAATGAATCAGGCCCATAGGTATTATTTTTATAGATTTTATTATAGGGTCTCTGATGTGAACAGGAATGCCATGTCTTACTATGCAGATGCCACTGCCTTATGAAGAGGAGCTACTGTGAATATTTGTGTAATGCTAAAGCCATAAATGGCCACACAATAGCTTTGCTTTTTTTTTTTTTGTAACAAGAACGTGAGCAGCATGTAAAATTAAGAACATCATACAAAATAAAAACATTTTCAAGCAGCATAAATAAGTTTGTATTACTTCTGTATATTATCTTGATTTATCAGATTTATAAAGTGGTATAAGGGGTGGTATATATTTTTGTTATTGAAAAAAATTAAATATGGGGAAGGGAGATTCGAGGGACATGGGTAGGGAATATGAAGCAACACATAGCCTGAAAGAATGTACTGTAACTTATTTTATGAGCTAAGAAAGGGGAAAGTGTCATTCACCCCCTCGCCCAAAAAAATCAAACACTTTTTCTCAATGAAAGTACTAGCTTTACTTCAATTTTAAATTTAAACATTACTGCTGGTCTAGATGGAAAAATCTGGGCACCTGCACTCCCCTTCTGCACTTTTAATAAACCTGCTTCAGTCTGAAGCAATTTTTTAGTACAATATTTTCTGCAATTCATGTGCATCAGTGAGAACAGTCAATTGCATAACACCTAGCCTCACGTCCATGTTTGGTTATCTAACCTATCTTTAAAACACCATAATATTCTGTTATGTCTCAGATATGACATAAACATCCTGAACTCTAGCACATTCCTCAAAATGTAATAGAATGTAATAGACTTAGTTTATAAGCTCACTACTTGTTTTACAAGCATTTATAACAGCTGTAAGTAAAATACAAAACATATGTATGGTAGTTTGTCACAACTAACTTTTTTTAAAAAAACACAAGCCACATCTAAATTGACATGACATTTATATTATAAACGGTGGCGGTCATAATTCCAACAGTGGAAATGTTGGCACTTAATCTGCCCACATGAACGTGAACATGTCGGCAGGCTAATTGCTGAAACTTCCATTGTGCTGACAGGTTGACAATGTCGATAGTGTGATTGTCGACATTCACAATGCTGACATCAATGCTGTGTCTGGGTCTGGCTGCTTTACCCTGGACCCAACGCCAATGCTCATTTAATGTCGGCATTGTGAATGGCGACATCAATCACACTATCGAAATTGTCAACTTGTGAGCACAATCGAAGTGTCGGCATTTAACCTGCGACATGTTCATGTCAGCAGGTTAAGTGCTGACATTCCCACTCTCAGAAATAGGTACCCTACCCATTGTGAGCACAGCATATTTTGAATTTCTTATAGGATCATTTTTCTGGTTACATATGCAAGTAACACACTCTGATTGTGATCTTGGAATACTGTTGTTGCGTTGGGAAATGAGTGTCACGGGCACTAGGAGTTTTACCCAGAATTCACCAGGTGGAATTTCACTTTACCAGAGGCGCGGAGTCTAACACAGTGGCTGGTCTTCTCCAGGAACTCACGCAGGGGAGTATGGTTTTAGCGGCTGCCACTGTGCAGGTCGCGGCCCTCTGGGAAGTGTGGTGAATATACGGAACTGTACAACTGAAAAGGAAAGGGAATGTCAATGATATAAATGCAGAGTCTCTAAACAATGAAAACAATGATAACACAGGAGATTGATGAGCAGTAATAAAAGGAGGAGAAAGTTCCAAAGTGCATTAGCACACAGGTAGCATACAGCAGACCAATATATAACAAATGGATAAAGTCTATGGAAGGACCAATCAATAATGCAGCAGAAGAGTCAGCGACTCGCAGCTATACTTCAGAGGCACTATAGGCTTTAGTCCTAATAACAGGTACCATGCAAAATAGTAGGGTAAGCTGCTCCTGACATATGTTCCCGCTGGTAAATGTAAAGACTTGTGCAGATGCTGGTATAATACTAGATAGCGTGGAGCGGTCTGCGGCTAGCAAGTTGTACCACTGATATGGAGAGAAGACTTGTCCAGGTGCAGGTATGTTACAAGGTAGCGTGAAGTGGTCTGCGGCTAGCAAGTTGTACCACTGATATGGAGAGAAGACTTGTCCAGGTGCAGGTATGTTACCAGGTAGCGTAGAGTAGTCTGCGACTAGCAAGTTGTACCACTGATATGGAGAGACGACTTGTCCAGGTGCAAGTATGTTACCAGGTAGCGTAGAGTAGTCTGCGACTAGCAAGTTGTACCACTTATATGGAGAGACGACTTGTCCAGGTGCAGGTATGTTATCAGGTAGCGTAGAGTGGTTTGCGACTAGCAAGTTGCACCACGATATGGAGAGAAGGCTTGTCCAGGTGCAGGTATGTAACAAGGTAGTGTGGAGTGATCTGCGGCTGGCAAGTTGTACGACGATATGGAGAGAAGGCTTGTCCAGGTGCAGGTATGTAACAAGGTAGCGTAGAGTAGTCTGCGACTAGCAAGTTGTACCACTGATATGGAGAGACGACTTGTCCAGGTGCAAGTATGTTACCAGGTAGCGTAGAGTAGTCTGCGACTAGCAAGTTGTACCACTTATATGGAGAGACGACTTGTCCAGGTGCAGGTATGTTATCAGGTAGCGTAGAGTGGTTTGCGACTAGCAAGTTGCACCACGATATGGAGAGAAGGCTTGTCCAGGTGCAGGTATGTAACAAGGTAGTGTGGAGTGATCTGCGGCTGGCAAGTTGTACGACGATATGGAGAGAAGGCTTGTCCAGGTGCAGGTATGTAACAAGGTAGCGTGGAGTGGTCTGCGGCTGGCAAGTTGTACCACGATATGGAGAGAAGGCTTGTCCAGGCGCCGGTATGTTCCACAGCAAACAGAGAGCACGAGTAGAAACCGGAAACACCTCGGAGTCACAAGGGAATGAGAACCAAAGAACAGGCAACGGTAATAGAGTAACAGGTGCCTTAAGTAGTGAGAGGTGATTGATTGACCAATGAGACTATGAGCGAGGTTTTAACAGTCCGTGGTTTCTGCACATGCGCAATCCTTGGTCAAGATGGCGGAAGGCCGCGGCGCCGAACAGCCACCGGCGAGAGAGAGAGACCCATGTCCCAAACCAGAGGCACTAACCGTCCGGTGAGTCACAATGAGTTAGTTACAATAGATCTGATAACGTTATTTTGAGTAAATTTAATTAACAGTCATATTGAGTGTCATTGTGTTAATATCGCTCCCTAGTTACCTCTAGTATTATTTTTCAATGATCTTACTTGAATTTATGAGAATTTGCTCAACTCAAAATTCCCAACACATGTTCAGCTAATTGTGAACTTTAACTGTGAAACATTTCCTAAATACTAAAATCTTTACTTAATGTGTCTATGAGTACATGTTAAAGGTTGAACAAACTGTATCCTTATTTCCTACAAAACTATCATAAGGGACTAAATGAAACCATTGTCTGGGACGTGCTGAAGTATTTTCTTAAATTCAACTAAAATAGTTTTAAATTACCAATGACACCATAAGATAGCTTTTAAAATAATTATTCACATTGAGACACACATCTGGCAGAGAAACCACAATTAGACAAGGCACTTATAACAAAAAATATTTACATAACTAATTTCAAGAGGGAAAAGTGCTAAAAGAGGGTGCTATACTTTATTACATACATTGTACTAGTAGAAGAACTACATAAATTTCCTAATTTAAATGAAAATAAGACTGCACTTGTTGTATAGAGCTGACAGTAAATGAAATGGAAAATGTGTTCACTTAATTTTACACAGTATTTTGCATAGCTAATATCACACTATAATTAGTCATAGTTCCTGTAATTTATTGGAAAAGATGCTCATACCCTCTAGTGTACAGCAATGATGGATGTTGGGAACACAACTTCAAAATTAGGAATCAAGAAAATTAGTAACAGTTGGAAAATTAGCATGTAAATCAATAATATCTGTCCCTTTAGCCTTTTTAGTTTTTACGTTCTCTTTTTTCACTAAAGCTTAATCTTCATATTTCTTTTGTTTTATATATAAATCACGGACAAATATTATTTTTTTTGTGGTTACTTTCTATTTTTATTGGAGCGTTAAATTCTTACAATACCAATCCCCCATGCTCTGCACTCCATAGAGTTAAATTTCCATTCCATCAACTATTTTGCTTCAATGTTTATAATTTTATACTGTCACCATTGTTTTTACATGCACTGTTAATCATTACAAAGCATCCTATCGTATGGAATAAAAATGATAATCTAAATACAATGGGAGAAAAAAAAAGTTATTTAGTGTGAATAAACATCCTAATATATTTACCGTCTGGATAAAGAATTATAAGTAAATTAATATTTTATGTTTCTAGCGGTGTCTAATTAAAGGGCATGAAGTCTGATGAAGCATGATTCATTAAGTTAAGAGAAAAAAAACAGTCAGTATGTTATTATCACTTTTCTGCATAAACCAACATAATTTGTCATAAACTCCCTCATTTGCTGTTTCCTCACAAAGGAGATTATGCTTATTTTTCATTTGGACAGTGGAAAATCAAGCCAGGTGTTTGGCATCACCAGAGTGTTCAGGTGTAACTGTGCCAGTGATGGTACATTACTAGCAGCGTGGATGAAGAATGAGGCATGGAGAATCTTGGGACATTGGCGCCTGGAGGCCCTTCCCTTAGAGTGGTCCTGCTGATGAGACAGGTGTTGTATGAGACTGAAATGAGCAAACTTTATACTTCGTGTTAAGTCAGCACTTTACCGAAAGAAAGGGAAACATTTTTTTTCATGTGTCTTAAGTGCGGCTTTAAATTAATTTAAATAAAGTCGAATAACAGGAAGTTATTACAGGTTTCTGGACTTTTTAAGGCTTTCTAAGTGGTAACACCTCATGTAACACAGACATAATTATTATTATTAACTGGTGCAATGAACGGTTATGGTAAGTTAGTTAGGAAAATAGTGAGCATAAATCAATACCACTGTGTAATTATTGGGAGAATGGTGGTTGCTGTACTATGTTATGACTTGAAGAGAGATTTATTGTGAGTTGGAAACTTCTCCCGTAGAGTTGAGTAAATCTGTTAGTTTTTTTGTTACATTTCTTGACCAACCAAGACCTGTAAAAAAATGTTTCATGATTTGAAAATTAGAAACTTTAAAGCCATTTATAAGTTCCTTCAATTCATAATAGTGAAGCTGTATTTTACTTATTACTGAAGGCTAACGGTATTACTCATACAGACAGCCTTCACTATATTTGTAGGTGTTGTTCATAAGGCTGTTTTTAACACTAATAATTATATTATGCGATCAAGCATTCCAAACATATTGTATCCAGTGGTACCCAATTTCTAACCAAGGCATTATACAGTAGATAGCAGTGACTAACGTTATATGCAGGCATCCTGATTATGTTATATCCTGCACTGCTCAGCACATTATGGCCAGCAGAACCCAGTATATTATACCCAAAAGAGACTAATATATTATACTAAGCAATAAATAAAACACAAATCCAACACAATATGCCCAACAATGATTAAGCATATTATACCAAGTAGTGTCCAGCACATAATACATAGCAACAATCAAATAATTTACATCCATCCGTGATCAAAATATTATCTCAAGTATTCCCCAAAATGCTATACCCAGCAGTGCCAAAAATATTTTATCCAGCAGTGCCCAGCATATTTCACCAAGAACTGATCCACACATTATGCATAATAGCAGCTACCATGTTATACCTTGGAATCTTAGTTATAATATATCCCGCAGTGCTCGGTGTCAGGTAAGGGCTGGCAAATTTTAGCCTGGGGTACAAGACTTGACTCAGCAGCCTATTTTAAGTGAAAAAAATGCCCAGTGACCCAGCCCAAGTTAACACACTATGGGACCAGCCCAGAGGGCAGACCCTCCCCCCTGCCCCTGCTCAGTGTCATACCAACCTGTGCCCAACATACTATACCCAGTTGTGACAAGAACATTATATCCTCAGCATTGCTTTGTATATTATACCAAGCTATGACCAACCCATTATAACCAGCTGTGTCCAGTATACTGTATCCCTTACTTTTTTCTCCTAAATCTGAAAATCTGTCTTTTAGGTAAACCCAAGTACTGTAAACGTCTATGATGTCAGATAAATCCTGAAGATTGGCTCCAGTTCCAGTAGCAGTGTTTTGTCTACAGAAATCTGTGCCTGGGATATCTAGCAGTCATGATGTCATTACAATGATTCCAGACAAATGCATTGGATCTAGGACCTGACACTGAAAAGACAAGTCACAGAGCAGGTGCCAGGAAGAACAGAAGACAGGCATTTGACGAACTTTGAGATTCTGGTGATTCCCACCATTACCTTATGCTGAAACTCTCTTTCAGAGCATAGTGAGTTTACACTTTTAGTGTAAACTAATAGTTTAAATAGTGTAAACTATTCCCGACCATGGACTTATCTGTGTGGAGTTTGTATGTTCTCCCCATGTTTGCGTGGGTTTCCTCCGGATGCTCCGGTTTCCTCCCACACTCCAAAAACATACTGGTAGGTTAATTGGCTGCTATCAAAATTGACTCTAGTCTCTCTCTCTCTCTGTCTGTGTGTATGTATGTTAGGGAACTTAGACTGTAAGCTCCAATAGAGCAGGGACTGATGTGAGTGAGTTCTCTGTACAGCGCTGCGGAATTAGTGGCGCTATATAAATAGATGATGATGACATGAGAGAGAGAGAGAAGGGGTGGGGACTGCTAAGGGTCGAATTGCAGAAATAGTGATTAAAAATATCTTTGGTTTTGTGTTTTATATGTCAGTTTGCTAATCATGAGCATCTATTAAAGTGAAATCGACTTGTAAATCACCACTTTTCCAAACCTGTCCCACAAACATAACCATATATCACTAAAATCACAGCAATCAACAATTTCTCAGTGTTAACCATAGAACAGGGGAGATCTATAAAAGGCAGAAAATCACCAATTCTGTTTTCACTGTTTTCAGACTCTCAGGTTTGCATTAAAACTAATAAAATGAATGAGATTTAAAAAAAAAACAAAAAAACTTTTTTTGCATGTAATTGCCCATTTATTTGAAATAAATGGGACAACTGAAATGAATGTGAAAAGCCCTGGGGCGGTACTGTTTACAGTAATAAATAAATGTGCAGACAGCATGCCCCCCCTATCTACAACCAGTCCAAGCACAGACTGGTAAGCGCAGGGTTGATGCCTCTTTGATGAGGCTTCAAAAATAGCATAAGCCCTTGTCAGACGCTATTAGACTTGCACTGAAAAGTGCTATTGCTCTTCCTGGCCCCCATGAGAAGTGAAAGTTGGGCTAATGACAACATTTTCAGCCTTGGAGTGGTATAAAATATATAAAAATACATTAAAAAAAAAAATTTGTTGCCATGTGTCATAGTTCACATTAAAAATATAATAATTTCTTCTTTATTCTATCTTGATCCGTCATAGTTCAATTGGCAAAAGAATACCCAGTTAAACCTCGTTAAAGAATGACCCTCACTAGTGATGACTGCTATGAAATCGCTTTTGATTGATCTAAAACAAATGGGAAAATTGTCCATTCATAGATGGCCCCCCCATAGTGTGCATTTCTGCTATACTAAAACCCTATGTATTGTCAGTATATGCTAAGGAAATGCAAAACAAAGCAGCATTTATTCCCGAGATTGTCATAAGAGTAGAAAAAAGTCAATTTGCATTTGCCCTAAAGCCACATTGTGTAACTGCTCAAAGGAATAAATGTGTCATTCAATCTAAAAGTATTCAAATCAAAGTAATTTAATTAAGAAATTATTTTGGCTTCTGAAATTATAAAGACCGGCACGTTGAACGGCTACTATAACAGTTAAAAGACGGAGCAGTGGCTAACACTGTAACTATTATTGATAGCATTCCTCTGCTACATTAATTCCACACAGTACGCATGTGACTATAACAATGTAATCTATCATTATACTGATTATTTATAGGAAAAGTAGATGTAACTTAATATGTGTGTGTTGCTTATTTTATTCTGCTTTATATTTTTTGCTTGAAATTCCTTCCCCTTCCTTTCTCCCTCGCCTGTCAACAATGAAAAACTAAATACATTTTTGCTTAATATCAATACAATAGTATTTCCACACAGTAGATTCAGTGAAGTTATGTATTCTGACTTGGTGCACAGTGTATTGAAACTGGTTGGCAAATGTTAAGTAAAAAAACAACCCATATTTTAGTTTTGTATACAACAAGCAAGCAAGTGCTTGGGACTGACTTTTCTCATAAAAGCCCTAAAATTCATGTTATGATATGGATATGAAAAAAGCGGATCTGATCTACCTTTTTTCAAAGGTGTATAGTACCAGATCCTACAACAAAGGAAGCATTGCTTAAAACACCATTTAGCTTATAAAGCACTGAAAAAATTAACATAAATTGACTTATTACATCTCATGAAAATAAGAGTATTTAACTCTTTAGTATATTATAGACACGCAATATATATTTAAATGAACATTGATATGCTTTACATCCATACCAACCAATTTTTTTTCAATACTTAATAAAAAAACGACATCAATAGGAGTAATTTCTGAACCAGAAAAAATGTGGCAGGGCAGGGTATAGTTTTTTGCACAAATGCATACACTGCGACACTCTCCATTCCTCTTTTTGAAGTGCACCTATGCAGGTACTGTGCAACTAAGAACTGTAATAGTTATTCTCATGTCAATAAAAATTAAAAACATGACCACAAGTCAAGCCCTGCCCCCTCTCACATTAGGATCATCTCATTAATGAATTGTAACTTATTATGAATTATACTTTCTATTTCTCCTAAAATACTGCTCCCTGAAGACTCCTTTCTGTCTTATGTAAGTAATGACAGTAGGAGACTGTCTCTAAAAATGGGTTATAATTACTGCCACCTGTAATAACATACCTAAATTTCAGTTCCAGAAAGGCTCTGACGTCTTACACTAAAACAGGGATGCCTGCTTAAAAGGACAACAAAGCAATGGCTAAATCACAACATTTTTGGTTCGGTCAAATAATTTGTCCCAGGACTGGATGTAGGGGTCTAGTGATTGGCCATATTCTACCCTGAGACGACTTCTGTGAACAGTTATGTTCCGCTGCTGTTCAGTCGCCTACGACTCCTTGCGTCTCAAGAGGTGTGACGGGGAATTGTAACGCAGGCCGAGTAGAGTAAGGGCGCGTTCAAGCAATTGGTAACCGACGCAGAGTGTGAAATATATGCAGATATGGCAAAAAAAAACAAAACGGTTTTATTTCAGGGTGGTAAGGGGCAGATGTTGTAGATGTTCACAGTATCCGGAACTAGCGAACTGTGTACAAATAGATTTTTGCAAAAGATTTGCAGATGTTTATTGGTACTTTATTAGGATTTTGTGAGCGTATTTTAGCAAAAAAAATGTAGTTCTGTATTCAAGATAAGAAGTTGTTACTGCTTTACTAAAGAGGTTTCTAAAGTTTCCATGATGTGTTTGCGATTGTGTTTGTCGCATTTAAAATATTTTTTTTTTTAACATGACGGCAAGTGGGATGTAACTGTCTAAGGGGTTTGTCTGTAGTCCAGGCGCATATGGTATGCAATCTGACCTGGATGCATCTCCATGCAGTGTAGGCATTTGTGCAGAAATACAATTTTTTTTCCATGCAAATCTTTCAATCGCAATTTACATTCTTTTTGCATCCAACTCTCTTTCAAGCAGGCACGGGCTGGGAGAGGGATGGCCGGGGCGGCACACAGGGGCCGCATCATATTACAGGGGATGCAGCCGCGTCATCGATGACCCGGCTGCATCCCCTGTCATGTGATGCGCCTGTGCGCTGACGCGGCCGCATCTGATGACATCGGATGTGGCCGCGGGGGGAGAAACTGTTTTTTGCATCCGGGGGGCGGCCGGCCGGCCTACCCCCCGGCCCTAATAGGCGTCTAACCCAGCAGCCCGCGGGGGGCGCTGCCCCCCTGCCCCCCGGGCCAGCCCGCCACTGCCTTCAAGCCCAATATGCAGTGAATAAGACTTACACTGAGTTTATAGCAAGTTGGATATATATATTTACTTTCATATAAAGCATGCATTACAGATGTTCCTTTTAAAAACAATGACGTAAGGAGGAGAAGAGGAGGTCAGCACTTGCATTCCATTAAATTCAATGAATAATGCTTAGCACATCGAAAATGAGTGAAAAACAAATTTGCACTTTTAATTGGCTTTTGACAAGCTTTCAATGCACTTTTCCATTTAGCAAAATTCTGTTCAATTCGATGTAGTACTGCTGAATGTATCAAAAGCACATGAAATGCGCTCTTGTTGCGTTTTGATCGTCTGAGCAGTTTGCGGTTCATTGAATTCAGTAGTGATCAACAATCAAAAAAGCATAGCCACCATGCCCAGGAATGATTTAAATAAAACTTCACAGTATACAGTTTTCCATAAACCCTGGGGATTTAATAATGTGGGGCTAAAAAAGATAGGGAGTGTCATACAGTGCTTTACATAGGCAGCACAGTGCCTCAGTGGTTAGCACTTCTGCCTCACAGCGCTGGGGTCATGTTCAATTCCTGACCATGGTCTTATCTGTGTGGAGTTTGTATGTTCTCTCTGTGTATGTGTGGGTATCCTCTGGGTGCTCTGCTTTCTTCCCACACTCCAAAAACATACAGGTAGTTTAATTGGCTGCTATCAAAATCTCTCTGTGACAGACTAGTTAGGGAATTTAGATTGTAAGCTCCAATGGGGCAGGGACTGATGGGAATGAGTTCTCTGTACAGCGCTGCGGAATTAGTGGCGCTATATAAATAGCTGATTATGATAGGTAGATGTCCAATGTGATATTGTCAAGTTGTATATGTATTAGTATAGTATGTGTGTTAGAGGATGGGGGTATTGAATATTCATTCAACAACGCTCAAAGGAATTTTGAAACTGAATTCCTGGATTTGAAAGCCTTTTTTAATAGTGTTGTTATTTTTTGGATTAATTTACTTTATTATGAAGTATGTAATAATCCTGTCATAAGTTATAACTGTAATTATGCTATATCACTCCCGTATCTATAATATTCATGAGCACATTATTGTTCTGCTTCTGTTTATTGCTGTCAGCCTATTTTTACTCCATCTAGAAAGCATTTCACTATTTGCTCATTTAGAAACATTTGTTTTACATAATAAAACCTTTGTCCAGTGTTCAATTTCAGTGTATGGGAACAAGCTTCCCCATGTTCGACCATCAATTTAACTATCTAGCTTTACTGTGGCATTATATCTATGCAAATGCAATGTTCTTTTTTTGTATTCATTGTCACGATACAATGCTTGGTAGTGAGCTAATTGTCATACCACTAGCACATAAATGTACGTACTATAAGGCCAATTTAGTTGTAAGCCAAATAACCTATCATTATCTTTTTTGGCCTGTGGAAAATAAAACAGAGCATCTAAGAAAACCCATGTGGACTTAGAAAGTCCAACTTACCGGCACCACATAGATAGCACTCTGGTCAGATTCATACCCAGGTCCCAAATAACCACTGTGCCACTATGCCACCCTTTGCACTTTGTGTAGCCTGGCATAATGGCTGCTCCTGATAGCTGTAGATTTCAGTGATGTTCATATTACTTACACTCTTATCACTTACATGTGCAATTCTACATCACTGAGTAAAGGGAAGATAATTGCAAGGGAACAACTACTGTTAAACATTCTTCTTATTAGGGTAGTGAATTATACTGTATAATATAGTACTCATTGTTTACACTACAATCATACCATTCAATCATCCATGTGAATGGATACAAAATACACACGCACACACACACTCACACACACACACACACAATAAAGGCACGAGAGACGTCAATGTGCATGCTCACTTTTAGTTAATGGTCTTTGCCCGAAATTTACAGACAATTTCTTGTTGCTGTAAAATGTTAGACAATTTTTGTCTAGGCCAGGAAAGACATTACAAGTATACCTACCAAAAAATACTGACTGCTATCTGAGTGCTCGTATTTGTTGTTGTGTGTTTGGCTAGCACTGTTTTTGTTAACCCTTTTAAAACCAGAAAAAAATTAATTTCTTCTTCATATATTTTTCTCCATCTACATGAAGTGTTTATTTTATTTATTAGTAATTATTTATTTAAGCAATAATTATATGTATTTTTTAAATAATAGAAAAACATTTATTTTAAAGATCCATTGTCTAAATTAATTATTTTATATCATTAAAAGTTCTAACAACAGATTATTTTCATAATAGATTTTAAAATTTATAGGTTCACCCTATACCTTATTATTTTAACAAATCTTCAAAGTCTGTGAACTTATATGTGTATTAACATGTTTTTGCATTTGTTTGGCACTACAAGGGTTAAGTACTTAGGGTAAGATACACTACATTTTCACTTAGAAAAAAATTCTTGCCATAATGAGGTCATACACATTAACATTTTTTTGGCTGCTGTTCAGGAATTTGCAAAATGTGAGCACCTCTATTAAACAAACTCATGAAAAAGTCATGTGGGAATCCAAGATAGAAATTAATGTTTTTATTGTAGGAAAGTATTTAAACGGTGTTGATGTTTAGAATCACTTCGTTTGATTTATGACTTTGCTTTTAATTCACTCTTTCTTACTAATATTTTTTAAAAAATGATATCCTGCTTTTGAATATGAGATTGTCAACCTTCTTTAAGACTGTATTTCCTTGCTCCCTCGCTGCGGTTTATGCACCCTCATTAAATTAGTAAAATAATTTAGACAGAGGTGTTAAATATCCTGCACATTTAAATTACATAAATGCAATTTCAGCATGAGATATTATTACTGAGTTCCCAAGTGTCCAGATTGAAAGTGATTTTCTTGTTGTTTATGAAAACTTTTACTCTCTGCAGTACTTTCTTGGTCAATCTTAATATAGAGAGATAGAGGTAGAAAACTAGTTATCGCACATACTTTTCAGGTTATCTAGGACAGATTTCTCTGGAACCATTTGATAAACTGATTTTCAAGATCTGTTTCAAATTAGATTAAGATGGCTCAGGATAAACTGAAATGATTCGGCATAACAAATGCTCTATGTGTGTGCTTGAAATATGAAACCAATTAATTTTCAAAAGTGTCAGTTTCCCCTTTTTCAGTATAATTTTATTTTAATGAAAGCATCAAAGACATTTAACATGTATTTCATGCATAGATCCCTTTTCATAAAAATATTTTTCTTTATTATCAACAATGCAAGATTGCTAAACTCTCTCTATAATCTACATTTATAAATGTATGTCATATATAAAGATTGCAAAATTGGGTCACAGTGACATTGAAAATATTACAATATTCTACTTGCTTTACAATGTGTTTTATCTTTCTGTGTCCTTAAATCTAGCTTTGTTTGTAAAGAGGTAAAGGTCATTCTCACATTCGCAACATTTAAGCAGAAGTTTGTACAGCTTAAATGTAATGGGTGAAGGCCCTTACTAATGGCTAATAATTGCTACAATTCTATTTGTAGTGGTGTTGTTCATGCAAGTTTTTGAATTTAGTAAATTATTACTTCCACTTATAAATTGGCCATCATATAAAATGACAGATTGCTTTTTTATTCTTTCTTTGTGACCATGAACAGCTGTATATTTTTATTTCTCTATAAGCCTTGCTTTCATTCGCAGCTACAATTAACAGTAGATTATCAGCAGGGGCTTTTCCATAAGCCCTGCAGGTATCCTTCCAGTGAACCTGGATGCGAATTTGTATTAATTTACTTTGTGCTATAAAACCATGTTTTATATTACTCCATGAATCATGAATACATAGATATATAGCTAAATAGATAGATAGATAGATAGATAGATAGATAGATAGATAGATAGATAGGTATATATACATAAACAACAAGGGTTGGTCCTAGTTAGTAGCATTTGATTTATTGCTGATTCCGTAAACCTGCAAAATTATATACAATACATATTGTAGCAAACAGGGCAGTTTGCCATGAATAGTTACAAGAGAGACTAATAGTCTTTCTGGGAGCCTACAGGCTCAGGCTGCAGACAGGGTTAATCCTGTACATTCCTCTGCACACAGAACACTGGTTCACAGGTGGAGGACATGGGTGTGATTAATTTCTATTTTAAAAGTTAGTGCTGAGGAGGAAGCATATATAACTGGTTTTGTGTTGTGGTTTGCACTACTGATGCCAAACTAGTTGGCCAGTAACTAGTGAGGAGATTGCTGATTTGCTGGAATTACACAGCTTGCTGATTTTTGCCATTCTGACACCCCTGAATAAAGTTCACCAAAGTGGTTGAGCTAAACTGCATGAGCATCAAATGTTTGCGTGCTTATCACAAAATATATATTGTAGCCAGGTTAGGGGAACAGGTGCCATCTGAAGTAGTTGGTAGTGTACAGCAGCATGTCACACAAGTCCAGGTTTTTGATACAACTGCCCTCACCCAGTTTTATTAATCAGAAAAAAAAAAAAGAAAATTTCAAAACAAACACCTTGCCTGTCCGGCACTAGAAACTCTGCAGTCCCATTCCTCAGGCAGAGCAGCAACTCAGACTGAGACTCACATCCTTTTAAACACCTCTCACAGGTGCAACCAGTCTGCTGGCAGACTGGGAGAACAGAAGACCCAGACAGGGCCTTCTTAATGGAGCCCACCCTTATCTCTCCATTTATAACCCAGTGACCCTTATAAGTATTTCCCAAAAACTGAGCACAGTCTTTGGGAAGATCCCTCCCACACTAGACAATCTCCCTGGGGTTTTGAAAGCAAGTAGGTCAGAAACTTGGAACAAACATATCTGCCCAGAAACACTATTCCAGTGCTTCTCTTTCTCTCTTTCTCTCTCTCTCTCTCACTCTCTCTCTCTCTCTCTCTCTCTCTATATCTATCTATCTATATCTCACTCTCTCTCTCTCTCTCTCTCTCTCTCTCTATTTATATATATATATATCTATATATATATATATCTATATCTATATATATATATATATATATATATATCTATATATATCTATATATATATATATATATATATATATATATATATATATATCTATATAGAGAGAAATAAACATACTAAGAGTCAGTCCTAGTTTGTACTATTTTATTTATTGCTGATTTGAAAAACAAATTAACACCTTTAGTGTGTGCATTTATTCTTTGTCATTGATAGCAGGATAAAGACAAATAATGATAGCTATTAATGGCTGGAGTCCTTTAATTGATGTCCAACATGCAGTAGAGAGCTCTCTAGTCTGCCTCCTGCACTATGTTTTCATGCTGCCTTCTAGCATGTAGTTAAGTTAGCACACTGACCACCCTGGCTTCTATCTACCCATCACAGCAATTTTCTGTATCAACTGGAAGTCATGGTGTTTCACCTAGAAACTGCTGCAAGCTCATTATACATAAAATCACACTAATATCATCTCTGAAAAAATGGTAGACATCTGTAAACACCCCCATGGATTTGTAATGACTCTCCATAACAACAAAACATGTAATAGTCCTGAAATGATGGAGATCCATAGATTTAAGGGGCATTTCACATCACAGATCAGAGTGATTAATACTGCAGAAAGGGGGAGAGGTAAATGGAAACAATTTTATTCAGATGGGCAAGGATTTTATTTTTACATATTGCAGGATATATTTTTTATAAATGGGTGGAGGGCATGTGGGTGAAATAGGGCTTTTACTTTGGGAATGTGGATATTATGGTAGATTTATATGTGGTTGGCACAGGACTATGTGATGTGCATGAAAAGGATTGGCACTACTATTAGTCTCTGTCCCTTCTCTCTCATTTTCTTCCTTTGAGTCATCTACTGCCCCTTAGGCCCAACATTAACTTTCTCAAAATTTTTCCACCTGGCTCTCCCATTTCCTTTCCTCCAACCTACCCACCATCATCCTTGGTTGTTATCCTCAATGGTAAATCTAAATCCAAACTCTTCACTATCACCTTTGCCCACAGTCTCACCTAGTGAATGTCACGGATTCTAAGGTCCTCTTCCTCCTCAATCTGTTTTCAACCCTGCTCCCTTCTGCCTGCTCCACACTTTCTTCTCTAACACTTGCAGTCACCTAGCTCACCTTTTCAACCTATTCCTCTCTACCGGCATCTTCCCTTCTGCCTTCAAACATGCACTCATCACTCCCATTGTCAAGATACCATCTTTTCACCATGCCTCTCTCCCCACCTACTGTCCCATTTCCCTACTCCCATTCCTTTCCAAATTTTTGGAATAACTAGTCTACAACCATTTAATACACTTTCTTGATCGCTTACAATCAGGCTTCTCCACTCACCAAGGTGACTAATGATTTACTCTTGGCTACTTGCCTCTTCTCCCTGCTTTTGCACCTTGATCTCTCTGCTGCTTTTGACACAGTTGACCATCCTCTCCTCTTTGACAACGTTCACTCCCTTGGTTTTTGTTTCAGTGTCCTTTCCTGGTTTATCTCCTACCTCTTTGGCTCCTTCAGAGTCGCTACTTCTGGTGCCTACTCCCCTCTTGTCCCTCTATTGGTTGGGGTTCGCCAAGGCCATGTTCTTAGGCCATTACTTTTTTCTCCTTACACCTATTCTCTTGGTCAACTCATCTGTTCTTTTGACCTCCACTATCATCTCTATGCTGGTGACACTTTAAACTACCTTTCTTCCCCTGACCTCTCTCCCTCCCTCTTCTCCCGTGTGTCTGACTGCCTCTATGCCATCTCCACCTGGATGGCAGGATGCTATCTCAAGCTCAACATAACCAAGACTAAGCTTATCATCTTTCCACCACCTAGTATCACATCCCTACCTCTGATCTCCCTCAAGGTTGATGATGTTGCCGTCTTCCCTGTTCCCCATGCACGTGCCTGGGGGTCAGTATATACTCCACCTTCAATTTTTCTACCAACATCCAGTCCCTTTCCCATTCCTGTCACTTCCACCCTTGCAACATTGCCAAGATTCTCCCTTTCCTCTCCCTGGATGCCACCAAGACAATTATCTATGTCTGTGTCACTCCTGCTTTGATTATTGCACTCTTCTCCTCTCTGGCTTGCCTGACAAATGTCGGTCCTGAATGTGGCATTGAAAAAAGGCTTCGTCTCCTGATGTTCCTCTTCAGCTGTGCCTCTCTGCAAAACCCTCCATTTGATCCCTATTCCTTCCAGAATATAATTTAAGTTGGTCACCCTCACTTATAAAGCCCTTTTTAACGCCTACCTCTCCTATATCTCTGACCTTATCAAGAAACACTCCACCACTTACCTACTATGTTCTGTTCATCTATAACCACCTCACACTCCTGCCTTCAGAGCTTTGCCAGTGCTATTACCCACATTTGAAACTCTCTGTCTCACCCTACCAGACTTACACCAAATCTTTCAAACGCTCTATCAAATCTCACCTTTTCACACTTGTCATCATGGGACCATCCTAAGACAATTCCCTCCCCACACTCCACCTACCTCTTTCACTTCTCCCCTATCATCTCAGTTTACTACCGTAATCCTCTGGAATGTTAACTCTCTCAAGTTTGGCCCTCTCTACCCCCTATCTCATCCTATTGCCAGTGGATAAGGGGAACCTAAAACACAGATTGAGTGACATAATGTCACTCATCCAGTGGTTTTAATGCACCTGTGGTAATTCCACACAGAACGCCGGCCTCTGCCATGAAGGAGGAGAAACCAGCTACGTCTTACATGTGACGCTACCGGCTGCTGCTCCTCCATCTCAATATAACACTGGGAATGTGGCGCTTAGCTATGATGCTACAGCAAAGTGTCTCACTCCCAGTCTGGATAGCCAAGAATGCCACCCCCACCTCCTGCCTTTCAAGGTAAGGAGCTGTGGGAGTGCAACGCTGTTGGGAATAACTGGAGTGACCTTGGCATGGGGCTAGTATGCAGGTTTAAGTGTATATAAAGTTGATTTGAGGTAATATAAGAAGTACAGTTATTTCTACCTTCCATTATGTAACATTAGCAATCATTGCAATGTTAAGTTATCAGAAAAAGGCTTTTTACAGTATATCATTTTGGTGGAAATGTGTTAGATCAGCAATACCATTACCTAATTACAAGAGTATTTTTGGTAATCTCATTCTTCGGATCATGCCAATCAGCTCCCTCCATTGTTTGCTGAACAGTCCTCACCATAAACCCACTGCCTGGATATCCTGTAAATTCACAGATCTTTGGACCATGTAAATGAAAGTCAATACTTGACTAAAAACAAAGAAGTACAAGGGTAAATAAACAAAACAGATGGTTAGGGTTGAAATTGCTACTTGACGAACTGCAGGAGCTGCCACCTTCTGAACTATGCAGGTGCTGGAGAGATGGAGCTATAGGGTATAATTCAAGCCAATGTCAATGGGGAATGTACATTGAAAGCCGCCTATGCTACCACAGCTGTTACAATGATCTAATCTGAGCTGCTTTAAGGGCATACTCTGGTCTCTAAATTTTACTAGCAGCTCCAGGTTTTTAGCCTTGGGTTAAGAAGACAGTTCCAGCTTTTGTTCAATCAGCTGTTTCAAGCAAGGCCGGGTTTCGGGTGGAGCAACCAGGACAATCGCCCAGGAGACCCACACTACATTGGCCCCCCACAAACTACCATTGGTGTAGTGCACTGAGGTGGGGGAAAGTGGACGAGTGGGCTGCGCCACTCTGTAAAACTGAGGAGTTTCCTCAGGCAGAAACTCCTCAGCGGCCACTACTGTGCTCCAATTGGCTGAAAAACATCACAGCCAATCAGAGCACAGCCATACCCCTTACCTATACTAGTTGAGCCATAGAAGAAGCTGGAGGCAAGCACAGCAGGAAGAATAACTGTGTGGAAACTTGTGTGTCAGTATGAGTGTATGAGAATGTGAGTCAATGTGTATGAAAAATGTGTGAGAGTGTGTGAGTCATATGTACTGATTATGTGACTTTAATAATGTTTTTCTGGTCCTTTCCCCTACTTTGAGCTTTTTGCATCATATACATACACATATACACACACATGGCTGAATAAAAGTGAGGCACAATGAAGTTTAAGTGGTGGGGTTCCTCCCACACTCCAAAAACATACTAGTAGGTTAATTGGCTACTATCAAAATTGACCCTGGTCTCTACCTGTCTGTCTGTGTGTGTGAGTGTGTGTCTATATTAGGGAATTTAGACTGTGAGCTCCAGTGGGGCAGGGACTGATGTGAGTGAGTTCTCTGTACAGCGCTGCGGAATCAGTGGCGCTATATAAATAAATGGTGATGATGATGATGGGGTTTCCCACAAATTGCTTGCTTTTGGGTCCCCACAACTCTTAATCCATCCCTGATAGTGAGGCAAGTGGAGGTGACCCTGAGGAGGAGGAGTCCCACAGGACCTCTCATCTGGTGGGAAGCTTATGTATGGGGACATTTTGAGTGGAGTTATGTAAAAAAATAGCAAGCACTGAGACATATAGAATGATGTTGGAAAAGAGTATAGAGTGAGTTAAATATGGAATATACTGTATGTAAGGTCAGAGCACAGAGCAGATACCGCAGATTAAAACCATGTTTAATACAGGAAGGTTGAGAGGCAGCATCGAATACATTCTCAATTTGTATTAAGGAAAGCCTAAATTACATTTCCTTTTTACCTTTTCATTACTGTTAAGTAGTACATCAGTTTTTCTGGTGATAAGGAGTTACTTTTTATTTTATACTGGTTGCAGTAATATTATCTACTACCAATAAATCCCCTGCAATGTTTAAGGATAGACTATTTTTAAAATTGTTAATATGTTTTATTGACGTGTAAGTGCAACCTTAGATAGTGTGGAGTAGTTTCTGGTTTGTACAGATAAAAGTATACTAAATAGTATTTATTATTGCTTTATTATTATAC
>NC_134409.1:41291309-41326309 GCF_038048845.1 Mixophyes fleayi
AATAGATTGTAGGGTCTCACAGACCCTGTAAAACTTCACATTCAATTAGATGTGAATTAGCATGGCACAACATTGCAGGCCTGTAGGAGATATTTATTGTATGATAATGCTGTTTACGTTAACCTATACATAGGCAAACCGAGGGGGGGGGGGGGGTTCCTAATGCCTGGAAACCCCCCTCCAAGCCTGGGGCACCGTATAATTGAGGTGGCTGAACCCTGCCCCCGCTTCACACGGCTCTGCTTGAAAAGGGAGAGCTGCGTGCACCTAACATGTATATTATAGGGATAGGAAGAGTTGGAGAGCAGCAAAGCACTGTCTAAAATTGTAGCCACGCCCCCATGCATGCTTGTCACGCCGACTGGCGGCATGGTGTGAAAACCCCCCTCTACAAATACTGCGTTTGCTCCTGCTATATTGAGTTACGTAAGCTATTACACCTAGTTTAAGTAAGAAATGTTCCTACTTTCAAATATGGGGAGAATATATGGATTTAAAGGATCATTGAATCTAAAACATGAGTTGCCTTATGTAAAAGAGAATAATAAAAAACAAAAATATATATTTAAAAGCCCCATAACTAGATAAAGCCTGAGCTGTTTAGCATTGTGTTAACAATTACTTTCAATTGAGTGTAAACTGTTGTCTTTTATCAATCATTTCAGACAGATTAATATATTTAAAGGGATAGTCCATCCTCACAGGTCTAATTGCCTTGTTTTAGACATCCTGCAACTTATACTAAAAGCATTATTTTATCTTTCTGTGGTTCTGGTTTGCACTTTTCAGTCATGCCTTTAGGTGGGTAATGGGCAACGTAATATACTTCAGTCTCCTCCATGCCATTTCAACATGCTCCCCCCATGCCACTCTGACCTCCCCACATGTCCCCATGCCACTCAGACCTATCTACATGGCCCTCAGACCTACACACATGCTCCCTACATGCCACTTACCCAGACACCCAGAGCCTGCAGAGGAGGTTGGAAGAGCACATGGTGCAGACTGTTCTGCACTCTCTCTATTGGCATAAACCTATTATCAAGGCACTTGATAATAGGTAATAGGTGTCAGCGGCGTTGGTGGTAGATGTTAAACCACAAGAAGCTTTAAGACTTAAGCAATTTGTTGGCTTTATTTCAGAACTTGTTGTAACAGGTGATTAATGCAAATATACATGCAGCTCCAGTCTGCGTCTTTTCAGTTTTAACTGTTACTTGGAAGAACCTGCTGAGAACTGAACTTCCTGCCTGAGCATGCTCAGTAGAGCGAGGTGGATGGGTGGAGGCTGCCCCACTTCCTGCCTGTGCATGCTCAGTAGAGCGACGCAGTTGGTTGGAGGCTGCCCCACCTCCTGCCTGTGCATGCTCAGTAGAGTGACGCAGTTGGTTGGAGGCTGCCCCATTTCCTGCCTGTGCATGCTCAGTAGAGCGACGTGGATGGTTGGAGGCTGCCCCACTTCCTGCCTGTGCATGCTCAGTAGAGCGCGGCGGATGGTTGGAGGATGCCCCACTTCCTGTCTTCACTAGATCACAGGGGTCACCACTACCAAAATGGAAGACGGAGCGTAGCAGTCCATATTAACACTCTCATCCTCTGGTTGTGCTGCGTGACATCCATGCGCAGTGGAAGTAACATGGGGAAACCGATTACTCCTGTTCAGTCTTATAACCCGGGTGCTGCAGGAGAAGGCATGCTTGTGCCCACTTCTTGTCCACCACTGCTTTAGGTGACACAGCGGATTTTAATTGTTTTGCCTACAGCGCTACTTTGTTCTCTACATTGAATGTCCGAGAGCAGTTTTGTACTGTTTCCAAGGACATTGAAAATAAACAACTTTGCTTGATATGAAGACATGGCTGGATATCTCAGAAGAAAGATAGAAATATAATGTAATGTTTTTAGAACAAGCTGTAAGTGAGCATGTGCAAGCTGGGTGGACAACCCCTAAAGAAGTGTAGTCTCTGCTAGGCAGACCAAAGATATTCCACCATGATCAACTAAATATTACCTTAACTAGCTTCAGTTCTCTAAGATCCTGAAATATTAAATATTCATTTGTGAATTAGTATCTTATATAAAGAGTACAACTTGCATTTCAGGCTTATAGTTTTTTTGCCTTGTATAGTTAAAGACATACTTGCCAACTCTCCCGGAATGTCCGGGAGACTCCTGGATTCCGGGTGGGTCTCCTGGACTCCCGGGAGTGTATGGCAGTCTCCCGCATCTGCCCACTTCCTAGTGAAGTGGACAGAATTAGGCGGCATTTAGCCCTGCCCCTGCTGTAAAATGGGCGGGCCCGTCCAAAATGACGTGATTTTCGTAGCCCTGTCCCCCGCACGCCCACCTCCCACTGGCAGCTCCTGGACGCCAACTAGAAGAAGTTGGCAAGTATGGTTAAAGGTAATCCATAGATTAATCACACCCTTGTGAGTTTCTTATAAAGTGCATCTCTCACCGTTGAGTGGAAGTAGACATTTTATGGGCATAGACTGTATTTATGGAAATGCAGACGATGAACGTACTAGCCAAAGAGTTACCTGAACATCTCTGAGACACCTGAGAAACCTTGATAAAAATATACAACTTACTTCAAGCACCTTTCAAAGTGAGTACTGCTCTTTACTGGGAAAACACTTGCACCAAGTGAGACAATTCCAGATCAAATATAATAGATGGTGCTATCTAGAAAAACTGGTGCTCACACTCTGAACCACAAAACAATTATGTAAGGTGACAGAAAATGTGTTTTATTGTTATATGTTTTTAGCAGAAAAAAATGTGACTGGTTTAGTTTTTCAGTTATTTGACACAATGCAAATTGTCCTTTATAAATGTCACTTAAAATACACCTGTCCAAACAAGTACACTTGTGCTGCACAGTAGACATATATAATATACTGCAGCATTCTGTCAAATGTCCATTGTTTTTGGCAATTTCATCAACGCAGAGACAGAAGTTTAGGAGCAAGCCCACTGACAATCATTACATGTCAAGAGTACTACATACCATTTCAGTTAGTCAGTCAAGGTATATGCAAGTTAGGACCAATTTGAGGGGTCTGTCCCACAAGCCAGATGGTGAGAATGTTGGGATGTATGAACCATTCACTGCCACTTTACACATGGTGCTGTGGTGGACAGATGCTGCGTTTGATTTTAAGTAAGGGGTGGGGTGGAGGGTTATAGATGGACTAGCACCAGACACACTCTGGAGTGCATGGTCATCCACAATTGTGTTGGGACTATTTAAAGTCTTCTTTCAACCCCAAATAGTAGAATAGAAGGACGCCTGGAAGATAATGTGAGCATAGGGACTAGGTATATGTACATGTCAACTACACAGTACGAGGCAGGAATTGTGTGGTCTGAACCAATATTAAGCCTATGAATGAACAAGAAAACAATTATATCACTGAGGCATGAGGCAGAGATATTTTGGTATAGCCAACTGAATCGTTACTACCACAGTGTGTAGGTGTATACTTTAAGCCTGTTATCCACTGGTGTTTGCATAAAAAAAAACATAAGTGCAAACCACAACTCAAAATGCACAGTGGCGGATTCAGTGCCTTGTGATTGGGGAAATCGCCCCTCCCCCTTAGCAGCACACTACATATGTCTGCCTGATGGCTGAGAGGCAGCTACAGAATCCTGCACGGCCGCCCTGATTATGTTTTAAACACAATTAGAGCACCTGGGTATTATCCTCTGCCTGTATCGCAATGGGCTTTTCATTTGTAATTGTAATCTGTGGGAAACTGCTAAGCAGTGGAAATGTCTTAAATTGTATTTCACAGGAAAACTTCCAAGGGAAATATTCTTTTTTTATTTAGTAAATAAAAATAAAAAAATCATAGGAGACATAGCAAACTGCTTGCTAAGAGCCTCCACACAGAATGTCAGAAGGAGGAATTGACCAAGATTGTTATTAGCCACTAAAGCAACTTCTCACATTAGCCAGAATGTTGCTGGTTGCAAGTGAAGTCCTGGGAATTGCTTTTATCAAACATCAGTAGACACTAAACAAATCTCTACTGATGTGGGGAAAACATAACTAGCAATGCAGTGAAACTTCATTCATGTCAATGTCCCATTCATTTTGATGTTGTTTCTCTATGTAGCGCATAGCTCTACTGGACTGGATGGGCAATTGAAGAGATTGGGCCATTTATGTAAATGAGAAAAATACACCACAACACTCGTGTAACTGCTCATGTTAATCCCTAATGGGAATGTTCTCCATGCGCTTCTATGATATTTTCTATGACATTTTCATTTGCGGTGACAGGCTTTGAATGCACTGAAATGGAGTCCGTATCCCAAAAGTATAAACATAAATGGGTATGGACACAGAAAAGAATGGGTTCCATTTTTACTTGCTGTTGTATGCGTTCAACTTGTTTAAGAAATATGAGTAGGCGAGGCTTTTAAATGCCAGTTGGTGAGGGTCCTTTCAAACCAAACATCCTTCTTTAGCTTATTTTGTGCCATCAAAAAAAATCTGAACAATATAACAGAGCAATCTAAACATAATGGCCGAAAATAATAAAATATTTTCTCAACCTTAATAAAAGGTCACAACAACGATATTTGTATATGTTTTATAATTTAATACACTAACATAAAGAGAATTCTATATGTGCTACTTCCATATTAAACGGGTTCATGTTTCCATATTCCATTTATCACTTGAATATAAAGCAGTTTAAATAAATCTACAGGATTACAATTGTCAAAATAGCATGTGTTAAGCTGGTGTTCATTGGAATGATATACAGAAACCGGGAAGAAATGTACATGTATAATTAGACATACATTCAGCCTTGTATGTGTTGGTGTAATTTACATTATGGCGAGCTACATTCATTTTCATGATTCTGATTTGGAATGTAGCAAAGATAAAATACATGTACAGAAAAGGGCTGTTGGGTAGTGATATGCACTATAAAATTCAGTGGACAAAAAAAAAGATTACAGGCTTTGAAAATGAGTGCTTGTTGCTACTACAGAATCACAGAGGATTGTTATTTTTACTTAATCTTTGGAATATTGATATATTTTTAATAATGAAACCTCAAGATACATTGCACTGTAGGCTGTTTTTTTATATACAATTCTCTCTGCTCCGATAAATGTGGACCTTTTAAATACATTAAAAATAATAATGAAAATAAGCAAAGAAACACAAACCCTCTTGAACATTGTTTTTGTATCTGTAAGCAATTCTGATAACTGACCATGTTTTTGGTGATTCATCTATTCCTCACACAACAATTAAAGTGTAAACAGAAAATGTGGTTGCTAAGTGAGAAATCAGCAGAAATAAGGATGTAATTAAAGGTATAATCTGTTCCATTTGAACAGTTTCTGGCTATCTCTTTTTAAAATGACAATTAATATTATTAAGCTGTTCATTTGCAAGATGTTTGCTTCATTTATCAGCCTATAAAAGACTGCCTGGTACAGCAAAAAAGACAAAAATGTAAAAAAAAACAACAAACAGCGCAAAGTGAAAATAATGACATAAGTATATGACACAAAACACCATTTGAGCATCATGAGTTTTTTTATTCTGGTATACTGTTGTATTCAACCCTTACGTGATTATAATGAATTGAGTATAGGAAGGTTTTTTTTTTTCTTTTCTATTGTGGGTTGATCCTAACTTCTGAACTAACATATTAACAGGTTTTCTTAGGGTTTACATCTCCATTTAAAGTAAAAGCGTGCAAGCTTGGACTGGTCATTTAAGTTTTCAGTGGATTGCAATAGTACAAGAAATATTATTTATTAGCCTTTTTTATATAGCCCCTACATAGAGAGAATATTTAATAATTCTCATCAGTCCCTGTCCCCAGTGGAGCATATAATATATGCTGTATCCTAGTCTGTATCAAACTCACGGTCCCAGCACTATTCTGATTTGTATCTCAGATTGGCTATATATGAATAAAAGTTGTGTTGCATTTAATTCAATTGCAATTCCCTCCTTACTGGTCTTCCCAAAATCAATATCACGCGCCGGGTGTTTGGGCAGCGCACCCGACACCCGGCAGACTTACCTCTCCTCCGCGCTTCGCTTCCCGCTGGGCGCCGCCATCTTGGATCTGGGTCTGCGCATGCGCAGACCCAGTGGCTGCATTAATTCTTCTGCCTCCTGCTCATTGGTCCTTCTCCTTGGCGGCAAGTTTAAAAGGCACCTCCTCTCTGTCTTCAGAGCCTGTTCTTTGAGTCACCTCCTGGTGATAGAAGTGGCTTCCCTGGTGTCTTGCTGCATTTGCCATCTATACTCAACTGCAGAGCTGATGCTTACTCTCCGGAAATCTACACCACATAGTGGTCTGCAGAGCTGATGCTCACCTTCCTGAATCTACTTCATCTGCCACATAGTGGCCTGCAGAGCTAACGCTCATCCCCGGAAATCTACTCTACGTTTGTCTGCAGAGCTGACGCTCACTCTCCTGAAATCTACACCACATAGTGGTCTGCAGAGCTGACGCTCACCTTCCTGAATCTACTTCATCTGCCACACAGTGGTCTGCAGAGCTAACGCTCTTCTCCGGAAATCTTCTCTACTTTTGTCTGCAGAGCTGACGCTCATCTCCTGCCTCATCTGCCACATTGACCTCTCTTCCTACGGTACTATTTCCTGTAGCCTTCCCAAGGGCTTCCGTACAGTGCTCTTCGTAGGGACCGCGACCTGCGAGGTAGACGCGGCTAAGCCCATACCGCTTTGCGGAGGTTCCTGGTGAACACCGTCTCCTCGTTAGACTCCGCGCCCTGCTGGAGTAGTGCCAAATTGTACGAACCTCTAGGATTCGCTGCATCTACCGAGTCTCCTTGTAAGAACCGTGACAATCAAACTTGAACCCTTACAATATATTTTGCACGCAGCGGTTAGATTGATTTTCCTTGCAAACTGTTCTTCCTCTGCTGAGCCACTCTGTCAGTTTCTACATTGGTTGCCTGTTTTTCAACTAATCCAATATAAAATTCTTCTACTAACATACCAGGCCGTCAATAAAATTGCACCGACATACATCTCCTCACTTGTCTCAAAATATCTCCCAACTGGACACCTCCATTCTGATCAAGGTCTGCGTCTCTCTTCCACCCTCATCACTTCCTCTCATTCTTGGTTACAGGACTTTTTTCGCGGCTGCACCCACTTTGTGGAATTCACTCCCTCGCACAATAAGACTGTCCTCTAGTCTTTAAACCTTCAAGCATTCTCTGAAAACCCACCTCTTCAGACAAGCTTATGATATTCCTCAACCAGCATCTTAATCTTCCTAGGTAATCCTATTACCACCCTCTACAGAGCTAACACAAGACATCAACCCTCTGACCAACATTGCTGTGTGACTGATCACACAGCCCACTCAATACTTTTTACCTTTGCATTCTAGCTGGTCCAATGTGCAATATGATGTAGCACGTGCCCTTGTGTTTCAAACTCCCATTGTCCCATAGATTGTAAGCTTGCGAGCAGGGCCCTCTTACCTCTCTGTCTGTATGTATTACCCAGTATTGTTTTATTAATGTTTGTTCCCAATTGTAAAGCGCTACGGAATTTGCTGGCACTATATAAATAAATGATGATGGTAATGCTTGCATAGCAAAAAGTAGTTGCCAACATTATTTTAATTGGTCATTATTATTATTTATTTAGACAACATTTTAGGGAGGGAATTCAATTCACCACAAGGTGCCACATTGGAGGCCAATATGGTACAGATATCTCCACTCATTTTCTCTGGCATCTCTGTTGGACACGAGGAAAAATGAGCAGAGATGTTAGTAAAAGCTTAATGTGTTTCTGAGGACTATTCCAGAGACACATGAAGTCGTCTCGCGCCTAACTGAAATCTCCCTATGTATGAGATGTTTACTTTGACTCATTGTAGGACTTTATACCAAGACTTTATACCAAGATCTACTGGTGAACGCCTTATAATCTGGCTTTGCTAGTATGCTTTGATAAAGGTACCAGGTGTTAAAGAGATAGGGAAATCATTGCCTGCAATAATGTATAGTATCACGTAGTGCGTGTCTCTCCAAACATATAAACATCTTCTATGCTTTCCTAAAACATAAATTCTCAGCACGTTAGAAATAAAACACCAGCAAGAAGTAAAATAACTACAAAATGAAGTATTTCAGGAGCAGATAACTAACACAATTAACACGTTTCATATACTTTTCATTCCGAAAATTATAATTCATGTTTGTTCATTTTATATATTCAATGCTTGGCTTCCTTTAAATGGGAAATATTATTAATATTATTATTATCATAGATTTGTCAGTGCTCCGAAGTGCCGTACAGTAGGGAAGACAGTACATACATAACACAAGGACATACAAGGCAGACAAAATAAAAGAAGACATGAAAACAAAGGGTATGGAGGACCCTACTCATTAGAGAGCTTACATTCTACGTGGTAGAGGGCACAGCTGAAACAAATGGACTGAGTGTTACTTAGAGTGGAAATTGGGACAGCTGTGAGGGTGTATCAGTGTGAATAGTATCATCAGAGATAAGGAAAACTTTAAATAAGAGATGGGTTTTAGAGAATGTCTAAAGCTTGGTTTGAAGGTTGTAGGAAAGCCTGATTGGGTGTGGTAGGGAATTCTATAAGTGGGGAGCTGCACGGGAGAAGTCATAGGCGGGAGTGAAAACTAATTACCACGAGACGAGACAAGGTGCAGGTCAGAGGTGGATTTAAGAGGATGGGAGGGAGAGTATTTTGATATGAGATTTGAGATGTATGAAGGACTGCTGTTGTTGCTTTGTAGGTAAGGGTGAGTAATTTGAATTGGATTCTGGAGGACACCGGAAGCCAGTGTAGGGATTTGCAAAGTGATGTGGATGGGTGAGAGAGGAAGAGTCTTGCAGCAGCATTAAGGATGGACTGAAGTGTGGATGTAAGGGTGTCGGGAATGCCAGATAGCAGGAAGGTGCAGTAGTCAAGATGGGAGATGATGATGCAAGGATGGATAAGAGTTTTGGTAGCATGTTGAGTAAAAAAAAAAAGGGCATATTCTGGCAAAGCTTTTAAGGTGGAATTGACAGGACTGAATGTAAAGAAAATGGAAGTAAAGAAAATGCTGGTTTTCCGATCAGTTTTACATGGTCTTCAACCAATTTCCTGTACCTGGGTCCAAAGTAATATAAAAAGAGCAGTCAGATAAGTCACTGAGTGAGCTTTTGGTCATTCATAGTTAAATCTAGTGGCCAGAGCAAACTCTGGTCATTTAACACAGGAGCAGTTAAATGTTAAAATGCGTCAGCTGTCTTTATACAGTATATAATGGTGTGCGAACCCACTGTTCTGCTACACGGTCTGACAGGTACTGTGTCCTAGTTACTAAGTAGAGAACACAAGTAACAGTTTTAAACAGGGCATTTGTTAGATGGGTTACAGTAAAAGCAGAGTGTGGATCAACACTGTTGGCTGGAACAATGCTTGTGTAAACGACTGGTAGAGTACCAGTGTCAGATCAGGCAGCAGCTCTTGTCACTTTCTTCACTGCTGTCATCCCCCTGAAGAGATTAATTTGGATTGGAACAAAAAATGTATCAATACCACACGGTGATGTCACTAGTTCCTGGTGATTTTATAGGCTGGTTTCTAATGAACATTGGCTTTCTTATCTTATCTTCAGATACATGAAACTTAAGAGAGATGTCTTTTTTTTTCTATTCTAATAAATAGTTAATGTTTTAGTATCACATGCCCTGGCAACTGCCCCTGTCCACCCTTCAGGTCATCTATAAGTTTGTATAGGCATGTTCTAAAATTATGACATACTGTCAGGAGCCACGGCGGCCTCGGGCACCGCCACGACTTCCTACCATTGTGAACATCCCGGCCGTCTCCATGACGACCGGGGCATCACTTCCTGTTACTCGGGCCCGACCGTTGCCAAGACGGCGGCCTCACGCCGAGTGTATTAAGCGCTGCGCCCCAGCAAGTGCTGCAGCCGGGTGCATTCGCTAGGGTTATAGACTGCAGGCTAATTACTGTAAATTAATTCATTAGTCTAAAGCCTGGTAATCATTACAGGGCTAAGTCCTGTTTGGCCTATGTCAGTATATAAGGCAGGGAGGGCTTAGCCTCCCTGCTGGTTATAGCATCCTAGTTTGTTACTTGTGCTGACCTGCTCTGATATACTGCTGGATTTCTGTTGTGACCTTTTTGCCTGTTTACTGGACATTGCCTTATTGCCTGTGACCCTGACCTTTTGGCCCGTACCTTGGATTCTGCTGATCTGCTCGTGACCCTAAACCTTTGGCGTGTTTTCTGACTATTATACTCTGCAAGTGACCCCTGACCTTGGCTTTTGTCTGACCATCCATTACCATCTGTACTGTCTCCAGACCTGCGCTGCAGTTAGTATAACGAACCTACACTACATTGGAGTTAAGGCCTGAGGGCATCCGAGTACCTGTGAGCGCGTCTAGCTCTATGGGAAAGGCGGCTGCTATAGGCGAAGACCTCCGCAAGTCCGTTCTGCAGGTTCATTATCTGACCACTAGCAGCCTAACACTTACGCAACAGCTATAGACCTCAGTGGTCTGTCAGGAGGTAATAAATACTATGCTTAAAGCACTAAATCAGGAGATGGGGCTCACGTTACAACATAACTAAAATAATAGTAATAATGTACATGCCAAAACAGTAACACATAGTATTGTAATGTGCTCTAATGTTGAACATGGCACACATAGAGTAGACATATCTTTAAATCAAGGATTAATCAATACATAATAGAGCTTTACAAGTTTTCATTTTCTTTCAGTTATGCTGCAATCTGGTAGCAGTATTGATTGTTTTGTGCCAATATAATGCTGTAATAAACCTAAGTAAACAGCAGGGGAAGAAATCACTAGTGGAACTATGCTTAAATTGACAGTTGTACATGTGTGAGCATGATGGGTATGATGTCATCAGGAGAGCTTCCTACACTTCAGCTAGTGCCATATGGTTCCATTGGATGAGAGCTAACTGAATTTGAGTACAAGAAGTTATTACATGCTGTGCTTCACTTTAACCCCTTTTAAAAATAGAACATGTCTTGACCTGCACCGTGTCATTGATTGCAAGTCTTCAACTTAGGAGAATCAACATGAAGATTAACATTTTCTCTCTACAATCTCTAGTCTTGTTATTATAGAACTCACGGAAACGATACAGTAAGATAATAATCAGACTGAAAGTTTAGTACGAGCTTGGCCATGACTCATTACAGCTCTGCATGTTCGACATGAAATCAGAGTGCTTCACAACACAAATACCTTTCAATGTGACACAAATTTGACATGAAAATAGATGAGAGTGCTGTCCTCGGCCCTTATGCATTGTTCAGCGACTGTGGCGGCTGTACTGTTTTTGACTGTTTAACATGCATCCGAGGTATTTCTCAGCTGAAATGGCATCTCAGCAACTGCTTAATTATGGCTTAATGGAAACAAATTGATAGTTATCTACAATAAGCTTTTGCCTCATTTGGATGACCTAAAACAGGTAAAAAAAATAACTACATAATGAAGGCTATTTTATCTATAGTACTATGATAGAAAATAAACACACTTTAAATATGTTGGCAGAAGAAATATGTTTAAGAAATATCTTCACAGCTTAGAGCAAATTGATGAGAATTTGTGAGAAGTTTTAGAACATTTCAGAGTTGTATTTATATTGTGTTGAAACTGTTTTTTTGTAATTCTGTTATTCACTGGGACTTGCCTGAAATTTCTATATCTGGTGCATCCTCACAGTCATCAAAGCAAATTAATAAATAACTAACTATAACATTTTAAAGAATTATTAATGTATATTTTGTCAAAGACAATGGACACCTGTTGTTTTCACAAAGATGCACTTGAAAAATTACAGCTCATAGTTTGAATGGGGAAAATGTAACTAAATGCCGATCATCATCACCATTTATTTATATAGCGCCACTAATTCCGCAGCGCTGTACAGAGAACTCACTCACATCAGTCCCTGCCCCATTGGAGCATACAGTCTAATTTCCCTTTTACACACAGACAGAGAGAGAGAGAGACTAGGGTCAAATTGTTAGCAGCCAAGTAACCTACCAGTATGTTTTTGGAGTGCCGTATTTCGTGTATAATTGCTCAACATATGATCAGAACTGGACCATACGCAAGTGAACGCAGCAACGTCTAATCCATGTTCGAGTCCATGTACAGTAAAGGTCAGGGCCATCTTTTCCATTGCGCACGATGGGCAGGTGCCCGGGGGCCCCACGGGCAAAGGGGCCGCATAGGCAGGGCTCTTAATTATAAATAATCCTGCAAAAGAAAAAACCCGCAAAAAAAACCTTCAAGGGTCACTGAGCAAGTACATCTATCTATCTCTATCTCTATATATATCTATGTCTGTATCTCTATACATCTATTTATATATATATATATATATATATATATATATATATATATATTTAGGGGCCCCGGTGCACTGCTTTGCCCGGGGGCCCATAATGTTGTTAAGATGGCCCTGGTAAAGGTGAGCCAAGCTTGAAGGCACGCAGCAAAATACAATTCAAGCGTCTCAAAGGTACGCGTTTTTCTGTTGTATCACTTGCACCAGCTACAGGTCGGGTGTATGTGTGATTACTAGTGTTTACGGTCTCATATGCATGCTATAACATGTGTTTAAAATCAGAAGCAACTGTAAAAATGCATTTTATGTACAGTAAACATTCATAACATCCTAATCAATGTATCTTATGTTATAAACATATTTTTTCAATGACTATATTACTAACAGGTAACAATTGAATCAATTGAATAGTTTTTTTTCTGTGTGGTCTTTTGGGACTTTGTATTCCACATATGTAGCGAACATATCTTGCACTCGTCTGTCTGTAATAGCAGAGCGGACCTAGACCCATATTCATTATCAGACGTATCTTTGCATCCGCTCCTTGTTGAATACAGACGTTCGTATGCCTGATTTACCTGCGTTTCGCGTGCCTTAATGAATCCGGCTCACTTTGACTATCTCTGGAGCCTGCCCTGCTTGCTGTAACAGAGCTGAATCCAGAAGCTGCTGCAAAGGCATATGCAATTCAGATAACAGAACAAGTGGAATAAGAAGCATACATTGAGACTTTACAGCAAAACATCTTTTTCACACCAAATAGATAAGCACTATACCAACCTATCTGCTTTGTGTGAATTCCAACCTAAATACACAAATTTTTATAATAATAAAAACCACAAATCCTGGAGTGAGCATAACTCTGTAAGCTGAGTTAGGGAATACAATGCACCATGTTTTTCTATTGTTTTCCTGACCATAGGGAGTGTGTAAAAAATCTGTTTTGCATTTAGTTTGAATCTAAGTAAAAAAATAACAAGTTCTCTTTTAAATTGAGGCAGATATGGGGACTGTATGAGCAAACTGTAACCTTGCAACGACAATCCCTTATTGCAATCAGTCCATATATTCCAACTGTGCCTCTTTGAAGGGGAAAGCCATTTTTTTGAGACAAACCCTCCCCAGTCCCACTTTCCTGTGCAATTGTCCTATTTTTTAATTTGATGTATAGATCTTTATAGATATCCATTTGCTTCCAACAGCATCTGCATGGCCCCTAAACTTAATATAGTAGAATCCACACTGTTTATTTTTGTGATCTGTAATTCTTTGTAACTGTGCGCAGCAAGCTGTTTAATCTCAATCTAAAAGTCTGTCAAGGTTGAGTGAGAGTGTATATGAATGCAAGCAAAAGTGCATTTGTTTACACTAATCTTACCTACTTGCCGACCACCAATGAATTCTGACTTTTATAAGCGTACTGTAGAAATAGTGGCTGGCCTGTTTACCCTTAATTTGAGCATAGAACCAAACTAACCATTGTGCCCAAAATCCATTTGATTTAGTTCCCAGTTACGTGACAACCAGAATGCAACACACAATCTAAATTCTGAGTTCTAGCTATATTAGAGACTGGCTCTTATAGTGGGGTAAGGTGTAATGAATAACTGAGGCTGGGACACCCCTTCCCAATCCCCACATACAACAGGAACATTCACCTTGTGAATAGAAAAGTACAAGTTAAAAATATATATAAATATAAAATAAAAAAAAATTCTCACCTATGGCCTCATTTAGAATTAAGAGTAAAGCAAAAAAGGAGCAAATATGCACTTTACATATGTGGATAGATTTAGAGATGGGATGGGGTGTGCCCTAACTCAACAACAAATTGCAGTGTAAACATAAAACTGTCCAGTAGTTTAGTGCCATACGCAAAAGCAGTCAATATTTTCCCTGCATGCAAATTTTTTATTTTTCTAGAGAGACGCCAGGCAGTATCACCCTGGGTAGACGGCCACATGCCTGGTTCCAGCTTCAACAGTTGGGCCAATACGGGCAGCGTGCCAGGTTTCAGCAATTGGAGGGTGATTTATGCCAAGGGGCTGGTCTCAGGAGGACGTTGTTGCGGTGCCTACAGGGTAGGCAGAACACGCCCTATTCCCTATTGGAAAAGGTGGTAAATTTTATTAGCCTTGCACGCCGCTTGTCTGCCAAATACAAGTTTGGAAGTGTTTAATAAAGCTGTAACCAAAATAATTTTGCCAAATACCTGTCTCAGAGTCTTTCTTTATTAGCTCACTGCATGAGACGCCAGTTGGTTGACCTATATCCCTTATGAATCTGGAAAGGAGCGATGCCTCCTGGAAGTACCAGAAGGTAAAGCGCTGCGGCAGAGCTCAGTAACCTTCGGCTACTGGCCATTCTGGGCTCCTACTCTGGGATCTGGCCCAAACCTCATTAAGCCGAAGTGAGTCTGGGTAGATATCTAAAGATTAGAACCCCCAGCCCAGGGTTGTCACCCATTCTGTGTGGTACAGATACATTTAGCATGAGTTCTATACACTCAGGTGAAACATGTGCTAGATACCTGCCAACATTTCGGCTAGCAAACTCCGAAGAAAATAGTCCATATCCTTGATCCATCTAACTTCATCCAAAATCAACCAAACCACACCCATTTCAGGCAAGAATGGGTTTGTTTTTTGTCTGGCCACTTCCTTAACAGTCTCCAAAACTCAGGTCTCCTGGGAAAACTGGGATTGGTGGAAGTTATAGTCAATGTCACACAGAATAAATGTGGCCCCAAAGTTAAAATAAAGAACCATTCCCAGAATTTATAGATCCCCATCCTGAAGACTGTGTACATGTGTAAAGCTGTGGTATACCAAATGAGGGAAAAAAGTTTCCAATAAGAAGTGATACATATTTTTCTCTGCCCTAAATCTGTGTTTATCCGGAAAGCATGACACTATTGCCCATAGAACGAGCGCATGCTACAAATTCTCAACAATTATTTTCCACGCAAAATAGATATAACTATAATAAGAATTGCTATGTGTAAATTCCATCTTAATTATACATAAATTTGATTATAATAAAAACCACAGACGCAGGAGTGAGCAGAACTCTATATGATGAATCAGGGCACACAATTTCAGAGGAAATTTGAGGAAAAATTACTTCTCAGAAAGGGTAGTGGATAAGTGGAATAGCCTCCCATCAGAGGTGGTAGAGGCTAATACAGCAGGGGTTTCCCCCCCCCTCCCCCGACCGGAAAAAAAACAAACACTAGAGGGAGCTGCTGCGCATGCGCCCGCGCAGCAGCTCAGTTTCGGCAGCGTTGTCCTATACAGCAGCCGCGGCGCTGTCAAAGAAGCATCCGCGGCGGTGCTGTATACAATACAGCACCGCCGTGGACGCTTCTTTGACAGCGCCGCGGCTGCTGTATAGGACAGTGCCGCTATGGTGGCCACTTAGCGCAGGGAGGGTTTCTGGAGACTCAGAAACCCCCCCTGCATGCGCCACTGTACAGTAGAGCAATTTTAACATGCTTGGGATAGACATAATAATATCCTTACAAATAAATAAGGATCAAATAGGAGTTGGTGATGAAAATGGGTTTAAGTTCGCTCTGCTCTAACAGAGGCACTACAGGATATTTTTACAGTTGCTCCTGATTGCAAACACATGTACTAGCATAAGCAGTGGTCATCACTAGTAATCTGCACTGACACCAGACCAGTAGCTGGTGCAAGTGATACGACTGAAACTCATGTACCTTTGAGCTTAATCGGACCCCCCGGCGTGCACTTGAGCTTGGCACATCCTTACTGTACATTAACTACGTGCATATGCCCATTCCCCTTCATGTTCCACACATGAAATCGTAGGCTGTAGTAAGGATCCTTTGCGCTCGAAGTTCAATTGGACATTTCTGCGTTATCTGGCCTATGATTTAGTTCTGGGCATACGCAGTTATTATGCGCAAAATACACAACATATCACCATTTACGCTCCTTAACGAATCAGGACCTTTGTGTGAGAGTGGGAAAATAACCCTGTTTACACTTGCAAACAAATATTTTAGCTAAGAGCAAGCTCTAACCTTGCCATGATAGTCCCTTCTTGCAATCAATCTATATGTCTGAACAGTGTGTCTGTAAAAGGGATAGACCTTTTTGGACCCACCCTCCTCATTCCCACATTCCTGTTCAAGTCACCATTTTTTTTAGTTTGATGTATAGCTATTTATGGATAATGTCCTCCATTTGCTTCCAACAGCGTCCATCTGGCACCTAAATTTCATATAATAGAATCCACACTGTTTATTTTTGTGAGCTGTAGTTTTATCTCAATTTAAAAGTCTGTCGAGGTTGAGTGAGAGTGTATATGAATGCAAGCAAAAAGGGCATTTGTTTACAATAATCTTACCTACTTGACAACCATGATTGAATTCTGATAGGACCTTCATAAACACACTTTTTATTGAACCACAAAACCCTCCAGTACCAAACTCTGCCTTTCGAGGAGATGTGGCCAGCATGCAGAAGGTGTGGCCAGCATGCAGAAGGTGTGGCCAGCATGCAGAAGGTGTGGCCAGCATGCAGAAGGTGTGACCAGCATGCAGGAGGTGTGGCCAGCATGCAGAAGGTGTGGCCAGCATGCAGAAGGTGTGGTCAGCATGCAGAAGGTGGGGCCAGCATGCAGAAGGTGTGGCCAGCATGCAGAAGAGGTGTAGCCTGAGTGCTAGTTGAACTGGAGGCTTTCTGGGTGAATGGCCATCATAGTCATGCAGTGCGTCTGGGGCCCTGGTTTGAATATAAGCCATGGGCTCCCACCCCACATGTGAATCACGAACTACTTGTCAGATGTATGTGGCATGCAGGTGTGTGGTGTGCTGCATAATGCATGCTTGGCATGTAGTTGAGACTTGTGTGGTCCTGCTGCAAACAGCTACTTGCTTATCTGACACTGGTAAGGCAAGTTTGACCAGATGTCAGCTGCAGCTTGTCCAATCAGCATTCATTCTTTGCGGTCAGTACACTTTTAAAACTTATCCAGACATTTCTGGCCATTTTACCTCGACCCCCAGAACAGGATTTGAATTTTAAATCAGATGCCAAATCTGGCTCAGTTTAGTGTGCCAAATTCCTACCAATGAGAGACTTAGAGACAATCCTCGGCCGCTTCATCATTTAGGTATAGTCTATTACTTATTATGGCAACATCTGCTCACATCATATAACCAACTGCCTATAGTGATTGCGTTACACTTATATTTAATCTATTCTGTCAATGCACTTCGATTTATTACCCTGTATTTTATATTACTGTCTGTACTGTAATTATGTAAGAGTACATGGAGCAACATACCCAGTGGCACATACACATCATACAAGTATACAGACATCCATATATCTTCTGCTGTCAATAAAAATACATAACTTATTATATGAAGCCTTCACTTTAAATACATAAATAAATCAAATTAGGTAAACGTTTTATTGTTTAATGCCTTTATATATATGATAGTCAGAGTCAGATTATACCCTAGACAGGGAGCCGTTTTGGGCCTCCACAACTGTTCCCCCACTATGCAACTGCACTATACTTGCCAACTTTTCCACGTTGGCTTCAGGGAGATTCTAGGGGAGGTAGGAGTACGGGGGGTGTTGCTTGATGAATTGCATCATTTTGGCCCCACCCCTAAACAATTGTCACTATTTTGGCCAATTACAGCAGTGGCGGGCCTAAGATGACACAATATTTGTGTCATTAAGCCCGGCCCCTGTCACTTATCTACTGCAGGGGCGAGAACCGAGAGGTTACCCTGCGCTCCCAGGAGGTCTCCCAGACATTCCGGGAGAGTAGGCAACTATGCGTTAAAGAAAAGCAGCTAATGAATCTCTAGAGACTGAAGTGTCTTTTACATTTCTGTCTCCATTACTGAAGTCATGTTGTCTTACCTGTCAGTCTTTGATTAAATCTTGGTCTCCATGAAAATAGCCACCTCCATAGGCATCAATACGTGGACATAGGACACAATTTCTGATGGTGAAGCCAACCACGTCTTGTACTGGCTCAGCATCAGGGAGAATGCCAGACTCTTCAGGGAGTGAGGGAGATCACCCCAATTTCAGGGAGTCTACCTGACATTCACGAAGAGTTGGCAAGTATGAACTGCACACGTGTATGGTTGTCACCACCCCAGGGTTTTACCAGCCTGGCCGGCAACAATGGGACTAACCGCCAATGTTATAAATATGGCAGAAACATAATATCAACAAGAAAGGCTGAATTTTTCCATAAAAGATAGCAGCCATAGCAGTATGCCCCAATGAAAGATCCATCAAGGTCTCTGACACAGACCCCCCCTCCCAATTAGCAGAATACACAGAGACCTACAATTACACAGATACACCCATTTGCACACCAGAATGCACACATATTCTTCATTGCACAGGGCACCCACCCTTGTTGCCAGCCATATTGCACAGAGACTCCCTCATTACAAAACATCCAGTCAATGCGCAAGTGACGTGAAAGTTCCGGTAGTAAGTTCTGGAGTCTACTTTGTGGAAGTTCCAGGGTCATCAGCACTTTCCTCTCTGCACTGTACACAAGGTGAGGAACGTCAGATACCATCACCCGGCCCCACCTCTTGAGCCTCAATCCAGTGCAGTGAGTGACTGCAGAGGTGACATCAAGTCCATTGTCACCTCTGCTTGGTACCAGTTAGTGGTCTTGGACAATTCAAGCCACATAGGGTCGACTGGTCCTATGTAAGTGCCTCTGTTTCTTGGTATTCTGGCGCTGAGGGTTACAAAACTAAAATCTCAAGTTAATGTTTTTCTCTTATTATTGATTTGAAATCGATATGCGCAGATCAATGTGTTTCAACAAGAGCCTTGAAAAGCTGTCAGTTATCACCTATTCATATCCCTTGTTGTTATCACTCAATTAGCCTGACTCAGGTCATGTGAACTAGAGACAGATAATTTGCAGACAAGAACATATGATACAAAAATAAACACATAAATGATTAACAGAATAAAGAAAAGAGAGCTAAGCATTGGGTATTAAGACAAGCAGTGGTGCATTAATCAAATGCTTGAGTAAACAGATAAGTCTTGAGGCTGATTTTAAAGATTTCTAGAGAGGAGTCCCTGGAATGGATAGTGATAAGACAGCTAACAATTGATTTCCAGCATAGTCATGGTGACTTCACTCCCAGAAAAACACAGTGTTCTATAGTCTGAGTAGTGACAGACTATATAGATAGCGGCAAACAAGGTCTCACTGTCACACTAGAGTATCATGAGAAGAAATTGGGAGTATAGTTAGGGGCGTCTTTCCCCCTGGGCACGCTGAGCAGTTGCCCAGGGGCCCCACAAGCATAAAGGCCCCATAGGCATGGCCCAATAGAAAAAAAATCTATTCACCCATGTATCAAGGCACAGCTAGCTGTACAGCATGTTTTCATGTTTAAACACTGATTTTTGTTGCAGGTACCAACAAATATAAACGTAATTGTATTGGGCAGCACGGTGGCTCAGTGGTTAAAACTTCTGCCTCACAGCGCTGGGATCATGAGTTCAATTCTCGACCATGACCTTATCTGTGTGGAGTTTGTATGTTCTCCCTGTGTTTGCGTGGGTTTCCTCCGGGTGCTCCGGTTTCCTCTCACACTCCAAAAACATACTGGTAGGTTAATTGGCTGCTATCAAAAATTGACCCTAGTCTGTGTGTGTGTGTGTGTGTGTGTCAGGGAATTTAGACTGTAAGCTCCAATGGAGCAATGGCTGATGTGAATGAGTTCTCTGTACAGCACTGCAGAATCAGTGGTGCTATATAAATAAATGGTGATGATGATGATGATGATGAATTTACATTTTTATTCCTGTATGTGGCTGTGTAAATAACAGCCCAAGTGCACTGCTTTGCCGGGGGGCCTATAATGTTGTTAAGATGGCCCTAAGTATAGAAGCAGATTTGCCCACTGTGCACGAGGGAGTGAAGAGCCTTAAAAGACAGAATTATTATGAATTATATACAAAAGTCATGAGAGAGGGGGAAGAATTCACAACTGTTACATTTAGAATAATCTGGAATTTAGGATGAGGTTAACTCACATACTACTCATGATAGTAACCGCTTAGGGATTCGTAAATACTGTGGGTAAACCCCTTGAAAGCCACTATCAGTCTTCAGGTTTCATAGTGTTGGTTGATACCTAGGGCATCCAGTCTCGTCTGTTCACACATCATCGTGAGTCACACGGAAGCTGCTGTGGTGCACACCTCTAATAGTCACATGTTTCCAAAAGGCTTCCATCAGTTGGCAGCAAAAGTTCTGGTTCCATCCTCCTGACACCATAGACTGAATATGGAAACAATATATCTGCAATCCACCTAGGAAGGGGCTTTATGAATCAACTATAAACTAGATGAACAAAGTGGTATTTTTGTTTCATATTAAAACTTCAGATCCGACGCCACTAGTACATGACTCATCTCAAAATACATAATCATATTACCATGCAGAGGGTTGAAACTAACCGTCTCCTAAAAGCATACTTGCCTACTCCCCTAGAATGCCCAGTAGACTCACAGATATGCAAGTGGCTCCACTGATTCCAATACTAAGCCCAACAGGCAGGGAAGTACCCTTAGAAAACCCATATCTTGACCAATAACTTACCACTGTGCCTCAGTAATGTCTTTGGTTCTAATGAAATGATAGTCTGCAAAATAAATGTATTGCTGCGACAACAGTTTGAGTAAAGCATGAAAAACCTACCTGTGTAATGTATTACTGATGTACAACACAGATTACCCCTAAGCTCCTCTAGCAAGAAAAGCTAAAGTCTGGTCCAAGCGTATTGTATACAGTTGTGTGCATCCTGAGAACTGCAGACATCTGTCAAACACTGAACCTAAATGTATAGCAAGCTTTTCACAATCCTATGTCAGAGCATCAGCTGCACTAAGCTTAGCATGCTTTATGAAGCCCTGCATCTATATTAAAGAAAACTGAACATTCTAAATGCTTGTGGTTGAGAAAGAAAAAGTCTGAAAATCATTCTACTAACTACTTTAATATGCACTATTGTATATTAATAGTGCCATTAGCCCGTCTCCAATTTAGCACATCAAAGCAAAACCTTCATCTCCTGCTGGTGGATTATATGAACATGAGTGACATCTGTAATCTTATAGGTTTGCAATTTAGGAAATGCTTTTAAATCTTCCCATTAATTGAGTAGCAGTTCTTTAAGAACCCAGGGATATAATGGCTCATTTAAAGCGTTATCTGAACTTTGACCCTTACAACACTAAATACCTTTTTAGGATACTTACTAATTGTTAGCAGCCATGTTTAGCATTCCAGGCCTGTCATACAGGGTGCTGGATTTCAGCCAGTCAGAGAGCAGGATTCTCACTAATGCCTTGGAATTTTCACTAATTAGCATATGATATATGTAAGCAAAACTGAGTGTTCTGATGTGGTATGGGTACAATCTGTGACCGAACGCTCAGCACACTGCATAAGATTTTACGGGATGAGCAGCATAGAGTATTATAAAGCTACCTAACATAAACTGTGATTATTAAAGGACACTACACTGAAAAATGACTCGCTAAAAAAAATATTTGGTGTTTGTTGATTGCAACAAATGTATGTCAGTGCTTAAAGTTATTTATTGATAATGCAATTCTATCATTCTATTTTTCAGGGTTCATTGTCCGCTTAGTGGCACTGTTCTTTGGCTAAGTTTTTGGTGATATCACACTTTAACTAGGCAAAGGTAACAACATGCCAGTCCACAATCATATTAATAAAGACAAACATGAAAAGAATTAAAAGGGACCACCCCACTCCAATTTTTAGAGGGCTACAAGAAATGCAAATAGACGAGATGTGTGTGGGTGAAAATGACCAATCAGGTGGCGCTTTCAGTAACACACCTCCTGTTCCTAGGTGTTTGAATTTTACCGATTGCCAGCACCTGGCATCCTCGAAGTTGAAGATTCTAGAACCCTGAAGTCTTCTGTAAGGGATGAGTTTTTATCATCAAGAATAATTCCACAAAGTGTCTTTGAAATAAGAAATGTTGTAGAATACAGCTAGAAGCCAGATGTTACTGACTGTGGCTCATGTGTAAGTTTCATCCCCAGTTTCTCCAATACAAATACAGTATTTAGAAAGTTGTCAATCTTGTGATTGTCTGACTTGTATGTAAAACACAAACTAGCTGATAACAATGGGGAAAAGTACAAAATCTCACCACGTAGACAAGTCTAGATTATGAAAAATCAGTGTTAGATATGTTTCTTATAGAAATTAAGATTTCATGGCCGACAGCCAAAAAATGTTTTTCATGTGGATTTACTTAATAATATCCATATGAAAAGTTGCCAAAATAAAGATCAAATCAAAGTCATATGAACCATTCCCACTTGTGCAGTCAAATTTAACATGCAGTAAATTTCATTACAGAATCAAATTCTACTGCAATTGTCTCTGCATGAAAAAATGCAAATGCAGAAGGCTCAAAATGATTTTCTTTTTAAATGAAGTTGATTCCTCAAGTGGGACAGACTACCATAGTTGACAACATTAAAGTATAATTGCCATGGTTGTTTTACATGATGTACTTACATGCACTAGCCCTTTGCAGTCTCAGCACAACATCCTCCATGGTCACTAAGTGGACTAAAGATGGTTCTAATGTCATGTTTTGTACCTGAAATACTGATGTTTAATAAATCATGAAGCCCACAGATTGGGAATAGTGAGAACTGTACTTTATATAGAAAGAAAGAGAAAATATACTGGGCAGTTGGTCAATACTGAAAAACGTGACATACCCATGGACAAATTTTTACACTCTCATATTGTCCCTGTAAATCAGAGACAGTTGGCAGCTGTGGACTATTTATGTATATTGCTCTCATTTTCAGCCATCGGGTGAAAAGATTGTGACTCTGCACCCTCCATAGAGGACTATGGACACTGTCAGTCGTGAGTGCAGCAGACACACTGCAGAATTGGAACAACATCATTCCACCATTAAATAACATTTTTAGTCCGGATTAAAAATCATGTGAAACGATACGATGTGCTTTGGAGCGATAATCGTTTATCGCTGCAGCGTACACACTAATGCAATATCGGGCCGAACAGTCGTTTATAGTTTAATTGGCCCCTATAATTGGCTGACAATCGGTAGTGTTCTGAATAATCACACAAGATCAGTGTCACAGAACCACATTGATAGTTCATTTATTGTTAATAGCATTATAACTGGAACTACAGGGAAAGAAGAGTGATACTTTATAGTAGATTATTTTAATCAGGCTGTACTATTACTTAGCTTCTCAAGCTTGAACAAAAGGCGTATGTTATATAACAAAGAAGCTCTAAACAGATCAGCAGGACATGAGAGGTCTAAAACTGAATGGCTGAAATCAGAAGCCTGTAACTGAGCATGTCCTGCTTTTCCGTTTGAGCTTTTTGTTTAATCTGAGAAATGTAGTCATTCACCGCAGGCTGTGGAAGGAGGTATTTGGTAGTTTGTGATGTGGGGGCGTCAGAAATATTCCATCACACTGGCTTTAAAGAGATCTGCAGTGAAACTTCAGAGCAAAACACTGCATTTAATCTCATGTTTTTTTATATGAACATGGCACTGTTTGGGTTTAAAGGTTCTTTAAGTAGCTGTCGCCCATTCCTATGTAACAAATTACTATTGCCATTGGACAAAAGAAAGCTTAGACTAACTGTTTGGGTCTAAAGCCACTTTTAGCATGTTATTTTAAAAAGGACAATGAGACTATGAAAATGAATTTTGTAACATTAATATGTGTACAAATTTCATACCAGGAAATCCTTTAAAGAAACCTATATGTACTTGATGGAAGTTAATGTCTTCTCTGTTCCTCATTCATGCAGTATCGTTCTAGAACTTTTGAAGTTTTTGGTTCATTGAGAGAAAAAAAAAAAAAAAAGGAAACAAAAACAACCATCACCTTATGCTCAAACAGCTCAGACTGATGCAGGCATTTGTGAACGCTACTTGTAGCGGTCATTACGAAAGTGGTCTGTCGAAAAGATATAGTAGTTTCAGTCTTGTAGTAAAGGGGCTCAAACACTGGCAGACTGGGCAGATCTAGGTTTAATTTACCCATAATTCAGATAGGATTGAACAGTTGGACCTACAATCCACAATTAGTGTGGCTGAACAATGAACACTCTTGTCAGATCGTAGCCATCAACATCTAACTGCCATTTGTGTAAATCCCAACTGACATCTGATAAATGCAGCAATTGGCAGCCAATTAGGTCTAAAATGTCCTAACTGATCATACAGTGTGTATGGGCGCTTTAAGAAACAATGTTACTTTAATTACTGGATTAACAATGGTGTTGCTTGAGCTACATCTACTGACCCTCTTACAAAATGAGTCCACCCTATCCTTTCACAACTTTGCTGACTTTTGAGGTCAATTACATACATCAGGCTGCACACTGAGTGGAGCGCCACATCAGATCAATTACTTTCTAGTGTTATGACTTTTGAGGTGACTTAAGCTGGGTACACACTACACAGTTTTTTTTATCCAATAGTCGGCTAAATCAGCCGACATACGACCGCTCGTTCAAAAGTCGGGTCAGTGTGTGCAGTGACACGATGGTCCAAAGTCTGCCCAAATGGACGATTGTCGCCTCATTTGGTTGGTCGTACCGTTTAATATTTTCGTTCCAATCTCGTTTCCGTTGTGTAGGGTGTATAAACTTCCGACCAATCCACAACAGTGACTACGAAATTACAATCATTGCTCATGACAAATATGGCTGTAAAAAGTCGCTAAAGGGACGTCCGCTCTTCCCTTTATCGTCCTAAACAAGGCTAGTGTGTATGCAGTCCATGGACCGAGCGATCGGACCATCGATCGCATGTAAAATCGATCGGCATAAAAAGTTGGTGGAAAATTCTGTAGTGTGTACCCAGCTTTAGCCCAACCACTAACGATACAATTTCCTTAGTGTTATCTTGGTTTATGGCATCTGTTGCTGGTAATGAATATCCATTCACTTATTTTCCAAACCATTGCTTCTAAATTTCCAATTTGACCACTATACACATACGTGTACACACACACACACATATATATATATATATATATATATATATATATATATACATATACATAATGAAATGACTATGGAGTAAGTATTTCTAATAAGAAAAGAGCTATATGTGTTTCAAATGTAAAGTGGTGCAGTAGAATTGTTTTCTTTTCCCGTTGTCATAGAGGTACAACTCCTATGCCCCTATACAACCCACCAGACAACAGGTCATTATGAGAGTTGTCATTTGACCACAGCTTGGGGGCATATCGTAGACCGTATCAGTCAATGTATTGTTGGCAAATCTCAGCTCACAAAAAGTGCATTTTCTTTCACGGCAACTTTGAAAACCCAATTTAACAATAGCATTTGAATCTTTTATTACTTAAATACACCATACTAGAGCAAGTCTCTGAAAATATCACAAATAAAAGATTTTTCTTCAATCAGCAAGTAGGTGAAAATTTTCTACACAATAGCAGATTCTTTTCCTGCGTCTTCCCTTTTTTGCTATGGGAAGTAGCAACAATAGGACAAACAGAAGAAAAATAAAAAAAAATAATAATAAAATAATAACACATACATGCATACGTACATTGTATTTTACAGAGAGATACAATAAAAGTGTTTGTGATAAAGTACCACAATAGCTACAACTCCCCTTTATCTTATGTTCAGTTTGATTGGAGCAATTTTCCTCACAGCACGTAAAATATACAAAGAGTGAGTAGAGTGTTATCAAGGGGAAAGGGTGCAAATGCTGGCCAGTGCCCTGCTAATCGGTAATGAGAGGAATAAGCAGTTTCTCAATGCATCTTGTAATTGCTTCCATTAGTCATTTTCACCCTCATAAAAGAAGTCCTCTGCTGAACTGCTCATTTTATTTTTTTCCAAGAGTCTCCCCATTAGCCCAGGTTCATGGAGTCCTTAATATGTGTCTTCAGTCATTTTCATACACCAATAAAATGTGGGAAGGGCAACTGAGAGGAGAGAAAGGTGCAATGGCATGAAGCTGGCACGGATGCCAGCTACAAAAAGGTGACTTGTCTACTGGAGACATATGGGATCCATCTGTGATGAACAGAACTTGAGATGAAGGCACGCATTCTGTTGTATTCCGACCTTTTAACAAACCTACAAAGCAAGAAACAAAAAGATAAGCGCACTTGATCACTACAGTTCTAAGTACAATTATGTCTGTGGTTAAACAGATACTTAGCTTGTTTTTTTCCACCAACAAAAGTCAAAGTATACCCCTTATCCTAACTCAGTGGAGGCATCCATTCTAGTGGCTGATTAAATATTCATGACTCAGCAACCTATCAAAATTCACAGATTGATGCCATTTGTTCCCAGTGAATTAAGGGCCTACAAAATGGATGCATCTAATGCGAGGAGATGACAGATACACTTTAAATAATAAATTACACTACGCGGCAGATTCAATTCGGCGCAGTGTCTCCGAAACAGTCCACGGATACAAATGGCATCAGAGCTTTTACAGAAATTTCCGCATGTGTACAGATAAACGAGTGAAGATCTCTTACTGTACCAGCCGGCAATATGGGCATCTGAACGCTGAGGCGATGTTCAGCCGCACCTTGCGCTAAACTGAATCTGCCCCTATGTCTTAAATATACAGCTGTCTCATATACCAGAGAGTATTCTAAAGAGATACCTAGGTTATATTGTTCAACCCCCTCATATGCTGAACTTGTTTACCTTCAAAAGATAAAGACAGTGGGGGTCTGTAAACGTCTCCCACAGCTGCCATGTTTACTATTTATAGTCACAGAAGTGAAGCTGCATAATCATTACATTCAATATACAATAAGGCTCTGCTGTAACTTATTAAGGTAGTTGAAACAGACTGAAACGAAACTTTCATACATGAGAAATGTAAATTGGGGTGAATAGGGGGATCTGAGAGTGCACCACCCATAACATCAACTTTCTGGTTTAGTCATACCTGCCTACTTTCGGTAAGTGTAGACCAGGAGATGGGCGTGACTAGGATGGCGGAAGGGGGCGGGGCGCGGCCAAACGAGTCATTTTGCTCCAGCCCCCCGCGACAGAAATACAGTTTTCCTGCGGGGGGCGGGACCAAAATGACTCGATTCACCGTCAATCGCATTTAGGCTAGGCAGTTGCGGGATGTGGGAGACTTGCCTGCTCTCCAGGGAGTCCGTGAGACTGACCCGAATTTCGGGAGTCTCCCGGACATTCCGGGAGAGTTGGCAAGTGTGGGTTTAGTCAGTGATTATAAATGGAAAAGTGACTGAAAGTGGAGGGAGACGAAGTATAACAAAGGAGGTGGAATGATAAGTGGAATGTCTGCAGAACATTAGGAATGATTACTTTGTATAGTCAATCCCGAATATTTACTGTATAACACAATACACTGTATCACCATAAACTGCATAAGTCACCATTTCGCATAGTACACCAAGGTCTGCTGCTATTCTTTCTACTAATTTTCCTACCATGCTGAATATTACACCTTTCATGGCTTGTCTGTATGCAATGTATGTTATTCCACACTCACAAACACACTCGTCAACATACAGTAATAACTAAATATTATACTTGTTACTTAATGATACTATGGGGATTTCTATTCTTTCTGGGTCACGGTTGGAAGCCTGAATTGAGATTTCATGACTTATTACTTACACACCCAAAAAAAAAAACCTCACACCTCCCCACTGTAAGTGCTGCAGTAACTCCTTAAGGCTGTTGTAGGAAAACACCAGTGTCACCATGTCAAATGCAAACACATGTGATGGCAACCAGTGCTAGTGGTCATAGAAGTGGGTTCAATGGAGGACACTGCGCAAGTAAATAGAACAGACCGCATACAAAATACTCCACTGTAAACGCTCCAAAGTGCAGGCGGGTATGATTTTCTAAGCAAGTGGGTAGGGGACATCACTGAAGAAAACTGATCCAAGATAATACACTCTGCCCTGGTACAATTTACCAGGTACAGAAATCCTCCTGTCTGTCCTACAACTTTTTACGGCTCATCCCTTCTTCTGTATTTTTCTGTTTGACAGTAAAGGGCAGCACGTTGGCTCAGTGGTTAACACTTCTGCCTCACAGCACTGAGGTCATGAGTTCAAGTCCAGACCATGGCCTTATCTGTGTGGAGTTTGTATGTTCTCCCAGTGTTTGCGTGGGTTTCCTCCAGGTGCTCCGGTTTCCTACCACACTCCAAAAAACATACTAGTAAGTTAATTGGCTGCTATCAAAATTGATCCTAGTCTCTCTCTGTCAGTGTGTGTATGTTAGGGAATTTAGACTGTAAGCTCCAATGGGGCAGGGACTGATGTGAATGAGTTCTCTGTACAGCACTGCGGAATCAGTGGGCTATATAAATAAATGATGATGATGATGATGACAGGACCTCACATGCTGCAGTTATAACCTTGATATACATTGTATAACAGGACCACGCTGGAATTACACACGTAGTAGCACTTACAGATACCATATTACCCATGTAAATCCAGACACGCATGAATTACACGTGATGTATGAAGTTTCTACAATGCAGGCATGTAGCATGCATTTACACTAACAGCAGCACAACTATGCCGCATGTACGAACCAACGTACATGGATGACCTGCATCAATCATATTGTTATTACATTTACAGTTTATTTATAGCTTGTTGATATTATGCTACAATTTAATGAAAATGTTCTCGGAAAATATTTTTTTTAATCCGCTATATTTATGGATTTTAGCAGGTGGCAATTAGGGGTGATTATTTTCACCTCACTTCCCATAATCACAAAATACAATCTTATTTCTAACAAATCTGTTTAAAAATAAGTTAGCACAACTCTGCACAAGAAAATGATTAGACACCGGAGTCTTAAGATAATGTTCTGAACTTACTAGCGCGCCAAGTTAGTAACAGGCGAGGTCTATGAATAAGTTCAGGGCCCCCACCCCCTCCATCAGGAGCACACCACTTTCAAGCTAATTAAAGTGGTGCAAGAGTGGAGGTTCAATTCCCAAGAGTTGAAGCTCAGTGTGAGAAAGGTAATTTGGCTGTCCAGAACAAAGAGATTAGAGAGCAGCCAGTGAGCATATTTAATAAATGAGCATCAAATGTCCTCTACTATGGACACAGACAACTCCAATTATATAACAACCTGGGAATTGTTGAGTGATATGTAAACTAGATTTTTTTTTCTTTTAATATCCAATAAAGTGAATGGCACAGACCTGCATTTAAAACAACCCAGAATAGATAACATAATACACTGAATGTTGATTGATTGTACAGGTGAGTTTGCTTGCCTCAACAGTCTCCACCACCCCCTCTGGCTAAACACTACAAAATAGTGTTTACTTACGTCTTAATTCAATTACTTGAGGGGTTCATATAAATGCAACAACTGAGGTCTATAATCTCTCAGGAATATAAAATAAAAGACTTAGAAGGCCTTCTATACTAGATAAAAAAAAATTAAGCACGCGCTTCTTAATGCAGGATCATTGCAAGTATAATAATTATGCTGTATTTCTAACTTATTGCTACAGCAGGTTAGTCCCTTTCAAATGTAAAATGTGGTGGGTTTTACCATTAATATTATATTTAGAATGTTTTGCTTGCAATAATACTGCTTGCAGGTCATTGAAGATGTTAAGCTATACATTAATTCAATTGGCATTTATTTGACAAAGACCATTTTATATCTGTACTTCGGCTTTGCATTCCAGTTTCTATTAAAACGTATTCTTCAGCTGTAAATTTGTATTTAAATGGACTTTGAAATTGTCCATATTTTCACATTATACATTAGAAAGCTATAGAAAACCCCCCAAAACAAAACAAACAAAAAAACGGGTAGGGTTCATCCTGGAAGATTCCCTAAACCGCCCACACACTTTGGATTCCGATGACCAGTTTGTATGCCTTGGATAATATAATATAGGATTGGCAAATACAGATCTAGACGGCATTAAGACCGCGACCCGACAGTGTGAGGGGTCATTGCCTGATCTCTGTAACTGGGCTCCACATGTTCCAACTGCTTGACTTCAAAGCAACCAAATCTGTCCATCTTGGTCCCCCACGTGCCCATGTATGGGCATCTCAAGGAATAAGTGCCAAGAGTTAAGTGAATCTAAAGTTGGACACGTGTGCACAATTGGCAGCCTACTGCACTATCTGTGCTACAATAGTGTCAAAACTAATTTTAATCTAATTAATTTTGTCAGGTATGGCTGAATACTGGGCCAGCCAATAACTTCCATTGGCCATTCTGTGAGGTCACTAACTAACCTGGGTGGTCCTATTCACAATGCCATTGGCCTGTACCTGAACAGCTGGATCTGAGCAGACAGCCTTCACATTGTTGGGCAGCACAGTGGCCTAGTGGTTAGCACTTCTGCCTCACAGCACTGGGGTCATGAGTTCGATTCCCGACCATGGCCTTATCTGTGTGGAGTTTGTATGTTCTCCCTGTGTTTGCGTGGGTTTCCTCCGGGTGCTCCGGTTTCCTCCCACACTCCAAAAACATACTTGTAGGTTAATTGGCTGCTCTCCCTCTCTGTCTGTCTGTGTGTGTGAATGTGTGTCTATATTAGGGAATTTAGACTGTAAGCTCCAATTGGGGCAGGGACTGATGTGAATGAGTTCTCTGTACAGCGCTGCGGAATTAGTGGCGCTATATAAATAAATGATGATGATGATGATTGTTTATAGACCCTGCTGTTCCTCAAAGTGGGCTATGTCTGGTCATATTTAAACTATAAAATCTGGTGTACCAATTAGTGGTGTTGCCAAATCCTCCACCCAGCTAAATGCCCCAGTTCAGTCTCTCCCTGCTGGAATCTGCAAGGGATGAAGCTTTATCTAAAATGTCTATTTCTTAAACCATTTCTTGCAATTATCAAAGGGTTCCCAGACAGATATGACCCAGCTACTGCCACCACATAGCAGGGAATTGCTTTAATCCCCCCTATTTATTCTCATAATTGCAATACTTCGTCACAAAGCATTTATAGCATCTACATTTACTTGATCTACTTTTAATAGTTAATATGGTACATTATTACAGATATTAGAAGTAAGTTCTTGTTAATGTCCCTATTGTTACTTCAATATGTGGGTTTAGCAGCAGTGACGTTATTTTATCATTAACACTGGGATGTGTTGACTAAAGCAAAGGGTCCTAGCTTTATTTCTGTTTGCAAGAGGGAGCATAACAATGCTCACGCCAACAGAAATATATCCCAATTCCCAAGCAAAATAGTGGAATATTTGAGAAAAAGCAATGAAGTGTTTAATACAAAGGTCACCATTAAAAATGCTGCTTCAGTTTTAAACATTAGGGAATAATTCCCGTGAAGAACACTATAGTTAATGCTCAAGAACCTCATCTATATATATTCATGAGCTTAATATAATGGCAAATAATCAAAACTATATAGAACTTCTATAGGCCTTTAAATTCTAAAACTAGTTTCTTGTGAATAGACTGACTATTGGCTCAGTCCACAAAATATCTCCCCTGGATGAAGATGATGGGTCCACCTTAAAGCAGCAATCACCATGAAAAAATTAGGTGTATTTTTGGTAAAACAGACTATATAAAGAATGTTTGCATTTCCCACGTTTGCTTGGTTTGTTTCTTCAGGCTGCTAGTAGCAGTATTTATAATTCTGCACAATGTCATGGACTACCATGGCAACCACAGTCACCCAATAGAGTGAGCAGATGTTTTAGAATGTCCCTCTGAGCTCTATACTGTAAAATCGCCCTCCCTCTGTTGAGACATGACATTAGAGCTGTGAGCCTGTGTAACTGCCCTTCACATTTTGCAACCTTCAGAGAGATTTTGAAAAGGATATGATTTGTAATAGGATGAAATATGACTATTAGATACATCCTTTGAAAAAAAAGGTGCTTAACTTACTATAGAGAAAACACCTATGTGGGATTGCTGCTTTCAGGAGAGTACAATTATTTATTTTGTGTTGATAACACTGTGCACAACAGTCTAAAGCTGTGTTTGTTGCAAACTGGAGTTATTATGATAGAAGGATTTTCTCCCACAGCCACAACAGCTTGTCATGTTTCACTGTGCTGCAAACAATAGGCAACTGCATTATCACTAATTAGCTGACAGTGTTGTCTGTAGCCTAGTGTCCTGAGCCAAACTACATGTGTGAATGGTACAAAGAGATATCACCGAGTAAGACCTGACTGTTGTACACGGCTGCTTCACAGACAATTCCAAGCCAATAAAAAAAACATTTTCTTGGTTTAGAATTTTAGAATACACAAAAATAACCTACACTTCAAAGTAAATAGTAACAAAATATTTGTTGTCACAATAGGGTTTTAATAGGTTTAGCTAAATATTAATGATATTAAAAGATAGCATTTCTCTACCAAACAAGATAAAAAAAAAAAAAAGAAGGGCCTGATGCATTAAGGATCTTAAATGAAGAGGATCCTTATTTCAGTCTCCTGGACAAAACCATGTTACAATGCAAGGGGTGCAAATGAGTGTTCTGTTTTGCACATAGGTTAAATATTGACTGTTTTTTCATGTAGCACACAAATATTAACTTTAAATTTCAGTGTACAAATAAGCTATCAAGTACTTGTGTGTTACATGAAAAAACAGTCAGTATTTAACTTATGTGCAAAACAGAACACTCATTTGCACCCCTTGCATTGTAACATGGTTTTGTCCAGGAGACTGAAATAAGGATCCTCTTCATTTAAGATCCTTAATGAATCAGGCCCGAGGACCTCAAACTCTAAGCTATAGGCTCAAAATGGCCTTAATGAATAGCAATGGTCTAAAAGTGCATAAACAAGGATGTCATTAACATATGTCAACATTATGTCATTTCATAGATATTTTTGCTCATATAAACAGAGAAGGCAGTTTCTCTCCACACAACATTAGGGCCAAATTGTTTACTGCCTGATTAAAAAGGGTAATAAATCTATTCATGTTTATTTTTTCCCCTTTACATGTAATCCTATATACAGTTAATTGCTTCTGGCAAACGCCAACGGTGAGAGGACATTGGGTCTATCGTTTTCTAGAGATGTTACATATGTATTTAAATACTGGAGAGGTTTTACAAAACGCAGAGTTATATTTCAGAGGACTGCGAACAGAACAGTAGAGAAGAAGAACATTTTCGTTCTTTAATTCTCAGCATATTAATGAAGTCTCTATTTCAAATCTATATAGTAGCAGCAAGTGAAGTATGCATTTTTTGTTTCACTGCAATAACTCAGTGCAGCGTGATTGCTTGGGTTAATGATGAAAAAGTCAAATACGCTATCAGAGCTGATGGAAAAATCTATCACCAATTTGAAATTAAAATTCATATGTGGTCAATAAGATTTACTACCCATGCAAGTGGAGCTGTAAAGAGTAAATGAATCAATGTCATCAATACATAATCAGTATGAAATATGATGTGAATACAATTATGTGCAGGAGTCATGCATTCCTACTTTCCCCCTGAACCAGTGTGGAATGAACAGACTTGGTGAGGACTGACAGTAATTGTTACAAATTAGACACAGCAGTTATCAAAATGCACTCACTAGAATAGCAAGGAGACTTATTAGGAAAATGAAAATAGATCTTAAACAGTCTCGTTCAGAGAGATATTGTACAACTGTTGATCTGAATGCTGGTCTCAAAACATGCATTATGGGCACAATCTCATTTATATCTATCGGGCAATAAAAGCATTATGTACATAGAAAAAACAAGAACCTAGGAGTTTTAATTCTGCAGTACTACTTGGCAGTACATACATTGTAATTATATTTGCAGACCACTGTTCAATAACATGGGTTTTAGAACATATCTTTAGCACACTTTACATATTAAAATTTATAATATATATTACATTTAGAAAGAAAATTAGCAGTGTGTGTCTATAATATACTCTCGTTTTAATACTGCTTGGACTCATTTTAGAACTGATATAGCCAGTAATTATGTTCTTGTTAAGGAGATAAGTAGAAATGCTCTACTTAAACAAGTCTGATCACACAGGCAAAAGAAAGGAATGCAATGACAAGTTATGTGTTGGAAAAATAAATTGTTCCAATAGACAGACAGCAGGGCTGGAAATGACATTGATTTAAGGCATGTCTGATGCAGAGCTGTGAGGTCACTTCCTGTTAGGAAGCATATGCTGGCATAGCGAAAACAGATATAAGGGGCCATTACAATTAAACTTATTAACTAGCTTCAGAAGTCTAAAGACTATTAAATTCATTGTTTAAAATTTAAAGGGAAACCCTCTTTCTAACCTGCTCTAGATGTGCTTACAAATATTTAGGTGAAAGCATATGCAGATATCGTGTGATCCTTAAACTCAGACCCTTATTAATCCACTTAAAGACAGGAAAGGGTGATCATAGCCTACATATTATATAAATTGTCTATAGCTTGTGATCACTCTTGTCAACTTATAAATGGATTAATAAAAGTATGATT